>NC_056743.1:967462933-967483283 GCF_019279795.1 Protopterus annectens
CAGTTTCTAAATGATATCTAAACAGTTATCCAAAAGATACACTATGGCAGAGCTCATCGTCCCCAAACCAATCATGATGGCAGCAAATGAGATCCAAGGAGGGATGCACCATTAAAAGGTTAAAGATAAATAAAGCAGCGCTGAGTCTGAAGATCCTGAATATGGCTAGCTTCAGATCAGTCATTTCCAAATGCCCACACACACACAGGTAAGACTGGATAGATAAGACTTCATCGAACAGTTTTTCTTTCCTTCCAACACAAAAAATTACCTCAGTATCTAGACACTAAAATATTGTGTAAAACAAGAGTAGTTTAGTGTGACCACTACAACTTTAAATAAATCTGACTTAAGTTGCAATACCCAGCTCAAAGGTACTTTCTTTGTTTTGAAACTGGAATTACTAGACAAGGCGTCTAATGAATCATATTGTACACCACTGTAAAACCTTGCTCATGCTTTCCACATCACAAAACAGCATGCATAAAAAATGTATACAAACAAGGCAATTCTACATAACAGAAGGAAATAAAAGTATTACCTAGAGGAACTCCTGCGTTTGGGCACTAGGCCAAAGGTCTGTGTGGCAGGTCGTTTCTGACCACCCAAAGATTCTTCATCTTCTGATCTACTTGTTGCTCCTGACATTATCTGTCCAGACTCTAAAACACCATGCTGATCAATTACTGAGAAAGGCAAAACATAACTTCAGATAACTATGTCAAATGCAAGAAAACTGTACATAATACATTTACATTAAGAAAGTTCAGTTGTATCCCACTTACTATAACTGTAGATCAATGTACTGATTTTTGGGTCTTCCTGCCATGCAGAAGCCCCTGACGGGCCCGATTTCCAGAGTCTTTGCATTATCCCTAGCAGACAGATGTCAAGAGTATAAGAAGGGCATCAGTCGGCACTATCTTCAAGTCTTTCTAAGCAGTGAACGAGCAGTCTGATGCCCAAGGACAGCATGACCTTCCCAGCTGTCTGAATTTAAATCAGGAGGGGAAAATATAGGAAGCAAAGAGGGAATGATGAAGATAAGAGGACTACCTGCAGAAAAAACTCCTTTAACCCTTGCACCCAACAAGAGGGAGCAAAGTGGTCAGCAGATAGAGAGGTGGGAGTATTACTGCAACACCAATCTACTCGAACATCTACAATTATGGTAAGCGAGACAACTATTGTATGTTCTTTGTAGTCAATCTTGCAGTAATGATTTTTGGAAGGACTCCCAAAGTTAAACGTTGGGTGATGGGTCATCTGTTTGACCCAAAGAGATAAAATTCTGCAGGATGGCAGTAGTGAAACCCGTACTAGCTCTGGAAACCTTGCTTAGGTTACACCGTTTTGTAAAGGTGTTCACTAAGTTTCTTGTGGCTGTCTCTTGGATGGCCTAGGTAGGGATTTCTTTAAGGAAAGCAGTGGTAGTTGCCCTATGCCAGGTGGACTGGGCTTTAATATGCCTAGGTAAATTTTTGCCATAGTGTGAATAACAGAACTTAATGCAGTTGGCCATCAATGCTGAAATGATTTGGAGACCAGCTTGCCCAGTTTACTCATCTGTAATAGCTCTGCTCCGTTAGGTGGGTTTTGTCCTATTTAGTACCGGATCTGCCTGTGCACATCCAGGGAGTGGAGGACTTGCTCTGCCCTGTTCTGTGGATATGGGAAGACTGGTAAGTGCATAGCTCGATTTAAAGTAAGTTCGGATACCGCCTTAGGCATACAAGATTGGTTTGTTCTTAAGGTCACTTCACTATTAGAACACAGTAGAAGGGTCTTTATGCATGAGAGCTTGTACTTCAGAAACTCTCCTAGCTAATGTAACAGCTATAAGAAAAAGTTGTCTTCCGGACTAGCATTTTTAGAAAGGCAGTGGGCAGCAGGTTCAAAGGGAGGCAAAGTTAGTTTTTCTAACGCAATTTAGATCACATGCTGGCATAGGGCTCTTTCTGGGTGGTCTCAAGTGAATCAACCCTTTAAGAAAACGTTTCACGTGGAAGTGCAAGATAGGTGGCATACTATACAGGCAAGCTGATACGGTAGATGTACCTTAAAGCAAGAACAGAAAAGTCTTATCTAAAGAGGCCTGATAAGTACTGCAAGACTGAGAAAGTCCGTCTGATAAGGGTTAGTGCTCTTGCCTTAACACCAGGCTAAGATTTCCGGGTATTGGGCTTCTTTTAGAATAAAGAGCATGTCCTTGGGATAGGATGCATTCCTCTGGTGTCAAAACCTAATCCTCCAGGCTGTTAAACCTGAAGGTGACTGCACAGAGGTGGAAGACGGATCCCTTGGCTTGACTGAGATCTACTTCCTGCAGTAGGGTGTAGAAACTCTCCTCAAGAGTGTCAGGAGGAGGCATAACCATTGTCTAGGTCAAAGGGGGGGGGGCACTAGAATCATGCCTGGTCTGTCCTCCCTGACTTTTTGTGATTACCTTAGGGACCAGGGATAAGGGCAGAAATGCATACAGGAACCAATCTGTCCATGTGAAGGACAATGCATCTACTTCCCAAGCTTGTGTCAGCAATATTCTGGAGCAGAACTTTCTGTAGTTGCTTATTGTGGTGAGAAGCAAATGTGTCTATTAAAGGGATCATCCACTTTACAGTTAGGTCCAGGAAGACCTCTTTCTTAATCATTAATTTGTTGCAACTTAAAAGGTCCCTGCTTAAAAAGAGTCTCTCAGGGTATTGTTACAAATTGAAATTCAAGAAGCTAGGATGGTTATCCATATTTCTTGACCCAGCACCCAACTTTTCCTGGAAAGGTTGGCTGCACAGAAGGTAGACAAAGTTCCTCCTTGCTTATGTACCACATATCTGTAGTGTACTATGTCTAGATTAGCAGGGTCCTTGGGCTTGAAAAGCTTTTAAAGCCAGATAGACTGCTAGTAGCGCCTTCTAATTTATATGCAACTTTCTCTGCTGAGGGGACCAAATAGGTTCATATGTGGTTACTGGACTATTGACCCAAAAGGTCTTTATAAGCATAGCCATGTGTACACAATAAATTACTACAGAAAACCAATAAAGGATCTTGTCAAAACTAGAGATCTTGATCAACGACTGTCCACATCTAGGGAGGGTCATGGGTGAAATCCCCGGCAGGAATTTACAGTTTCTCATCCAGTCATCCAGGCTACGTTTAACCAGGATCATAGAGGGATTCTGTTTGATGTGAATTGGTAGCCTATTCCAGAGCAGTGGCAACCTCAGAGACATAACTGTCCCACCAGCACATCCTATTTAAGTCACTGGCCAGGTAAGTCCCTGGAGCAGGTGACCCTTGTCCCATCTGACTTGCAGATGCGCAGAATTTCCATTAGGTTCGGATCAGAGATTGCTCTGTAGGCTAGGCACAAGTCTCCTCTTAGTAGTCTGTACTCATGGGCGCCCGCAGGCAGGTGCAAGGGGGTACACTTGCACCCCTCTGGAATCGGCTGGCTGGTAGATTACTCTTTTAAATTAAAGAGTTTTATTGTTGTTTTTTTTTCTTTAGGGTGTTCAAGACTGTCCTTTAAGTCCAGTCACACAGATGCTTTTGAGTCTGAGAGACTGATGTTTTACATTTTCATCTTCCGCGCGCACATGAAATTTGAATTATAGAAGACGTTTGGACTTGAGTTCACAGACCAACGTACAAATGACAGGTAGGTGTAAGTAGTTTTTTCTACAATACCCAGTAACAACTTGTTAAAGCATACAGCACTGGAGAAGCAAGGACTATATGCAAAAACCTACAGTAAGCGAGGATGATCTGAGAAAATTATTTAACTACTACTAAGTCTGTTGTGTTCTTGTGAAGGGACCAACAGGGCAGCTTTATATTAATTCAGAAGACTGTGGTATATTAGGCATTTTGCAAGAGGAGACAGAATCATCTTGGATGTCTATCATTGGTAGACTAGATGCTTGTTTAAGGAACTTGGTTACAGTCAAATGAGTGGGATAAGACTAGTTAAGAAGAGAAAAAGGTGTACCAGAGCACAAAGCAGGGCAGTCTGAAAGGAAAAGTAGGAATGGAACAGGAGAGATCACAGCACCTAGAATTGTCATGTTGTAGCAAATTATAAAATTGTCATGTGCTTACTAGTTTAAGTGGCAGTGTGGGGTGCTTCCTTATATAGACTGTCATTTTGTTCTACTTGAACTGGAAAAAAAGATGCAGGATACAGTGTCTCTTATTTTGGTATGCGTTTTGTTTTTATCCAGTAAGCACTGGTTAGAAGACTTGAGCTCTGCATTGGTTGAGTGCAAAGATACTATGGTAGCAAGACCAAGATGTGAATTACAGAGTCATTTGTAAATAAGATTGAGGTAGATTTATTTCATTTTGTTTTCTAATGCTATACAGTTCACATTGGTGTGAGCAGAGTGTTTGGCTGGATGGTCAGCTGACAGCAAATTTGGCTATTCTGTTTTAAGCATGTATCATCATATTCAGTAGATGTTTTAAATCTGAATTTAGCAGGATCTAGAAGTGGAGCTATAAACCATTAAAATATAGGCCACAAAATGTTGACGTATTTTTTCAACCGACTTGGCCATTAAATAAAGTGACTTGCTTCCCTGCAGAAACATGAGCATCTGAGTGCATCTGCTGTAAAGCACACCTTTAAGCTACTTTTACAAAACCATTCTAGTTAGTCTTGTTTACTCTGATGGCACATAAAACACATCAGCCAGTAATTTCTCCATTTTGTCACGCTCTCCATTTTGTATTCTTAAAATATTACATTTTTCAAGATTTACCCTAGCCCAGCATATATTACTTACAAGTTTCTAATAGCCTCATACGTATTAACTGTGGGTGGTATGTGGATATGGTAGACTATTTCTCTACTAAAAGACCAATCAATTTGAGATTTATAAACTAATTGGACAACTTGTTGAACCTTTTGTAGATTAAGAAATACCTCCCCTGTACCTTTCATATTGGGTACCCCCTAACAAATTTATTTCCAAGGCTGGAAAACCTCTTGAAAAACTTAAAAGCAGTTTGGGGAGTTGCCGATTTTGCTTTTCAGTCTCATCCAAACAGATGTCACAAACTGTCTTCAGCAGCAAGTACCTTTTGCTTTAATTTCATTAGACATGGTTTACTACTACTACTAATCCCTGCAGAGTAGCCTGTTCGATATAATTTAACAAGCGCACATGGGAGTGAGTAACCTTAAACACTCTCCCTTCGCAGACCTGATACAACATACAAGTGAACTTTCAGTGTTTCGTTTGGAGGCTGCTAAATGACTACTCTGGTAACATACTGCCATCATCGTAGCAATGCCATAAGCAAAAAAAATGATTAAACAATTTGCTCAACTGGTATCACTCCAGGGAGATCTAATATGTGCAGTCTTGTACGGAGTTGGAGGAAAAGTACAGTTGTGTACACTTACCATAAATGTGGATGTTAGAGTGTATTCACTGTTGCAGTCATCACATTTGGGTTATCTGCTTGCAGTAGCCCTCAGTCGGCCTGATTATCAAAGTATTGAGTCCTGCGTACGTTGCTGTCTCATCTTCCATGATGTCAGGTAGTCAGGGGTTTAAAGCATGCAGCCGACGCCATTACATCAGTTTTTCTTGCCCCAGATGTCAGGTGCCCCCCCTAATGGGAAGCTATTAAAAATATATGTATACAAGGTTACACCTCCAACAAAAAAGCAAATACACCAAAAAGCTTTTAAGCATAGTAAAGGAGAATAAAGGTATAGCCAAAAGAAGTCAGGGGGCTGGAGGGAGGGTAACCATGACTGCAACAGTGAATACACTCGAACATCTACATTTATGGTAAGTGCACACAACTGTACTATGTTCTTAGTGTTTCACTGTTGCAGTCATCACATTTGGGTAGATTCCCAAAGCTAAGGATGGGAGGAGGTATTTACATAGCATTAGGACCAGCTACAAGGCCCTGAAAGACTGCAGTGGCAAAGCCAGCTCTGGATGTAGAGAAAATTGGTAAATGGTAATGCTTGGTGAAAGTATGCATAGAACTCCAGGTAGCAGCTTCTAGGATGTCCTGGTAGGTACACCACTGAGAAAGGCTGTAGAGGTTGATGCAGTCCTGGTTGAATGGGGTCTAATCCCCTGTGGGACAGGTTTTCCACGGTGCTTATAGCAGAAATGAATGCAATGGCCCATCCATTTAGAAATGGTTTGCTCTGAAATAGCCTTCCCCTCTGCCCCTGCAGCAAATGCCACCAGCAGTTGTTCAGATTTCCTTTGGAGGTTTAGTCCTGTCCAAGTAAAAAGTACAGCTGTGTACCTACCATAAATGTAGATGTTAGAGTGTATTCACTGTTGCAGTCATTACACTTGGGTTATCCTGCTGGCAGGCTACCCGCAGTCGGTCTGAATTCCAAAGTCTAGGTTCGGCGTCTGTTGCTGTCGCCTCTTCCCTGACGTCAGTCCGCCATGAAGTTAATTATGCCAATAAGTATGCATGCACAACAATAACATTTCCTTCATCTACAAGCAAATACACCACATAGGTTGTATAGGATATAGAAGTACAGAGAAGTCCCAGCAAAGAAAGGGGGATGGTGGGAGGGTAACCAGGACTGCAACAGTGAATGCACTCTAACATCTACATTTATGGTAGGTACACAAGTACTATGCTCATAGTGTTTCACTGTTGCAGTCATTGCACTTGGGTTGAATCCCAAAGCTGAGGTTGGGTGGCTGGGTCCAAATAGGATTAGGAGAGGCTATAAGGCCCTGCAGAACTGTAGTGGCGAAGCCTGCTCTAGATTTAGAGTAGAGAGGTAAGTTGTAGTGCTTGGTAAAAGTGTGCACTGAACTCCAAGTTGCAGCCTTTAAAATGTCTTTGGTTGGTACTCCTCTGAGGAAGGCTGCTGAAAGTGGCTGCTGCTCTGGTAGAATGTGGCCTAATGCCCTTAGACACTGATTTGCCATGTTGTGAATAGCAGAAACGAATGCAGTGGCCTATCCATTTTGAAATAGTCTGCTTTGAGATAGCCTTTCCTTGCGATCTTGCAGCATATGCCACTAAAAGTTGCTCAGTCTTTCTGAAAGCTTTAGTTCTGTCCAAGTAGAAGCGTAGCTGTGTGTATGTCCAAAGAATGCAGGAGTCTCACCCTTATTCTGTGGGTTTGGATAAAAGATGGGCAGATGAATTGTTTGGCTAAAGGCCACACTGGACACTACCTTGTGCATAAAAGTAGGGTTTGCCTTCAGAGAAACCCTGTCTTAATGAAAAATGATAAAAGGTTCCACAGCCATGAGTGCCTGTAACTCCGAGACTCTTCTTGCAGAGGTTACTGCTAGGAGCAGAGCTGTTTTCCATAAGAACTTCATTTCAGCTGTGTTGGCTGGCTCAAAAGGTGGCCGTGTTAGTTTTTCCAAGACATAATTGAGATCCCATGCAGGTATTGGTGCTCTCCTTGGGGGTCTTATGTGTTTGGCCCCTCTGGGGTACTGTCTAAGCAACGGATGTGAAAAAATAGGTGTTTCCGTATTGTAATGAGCTGAAATGGCAGAGGCATGGATTTTAATTGATGAAAAAGATAGGCCTTAGTCCATTAATTGTCCTAGAAGAGTGTGGTCCTTGAAGGCTGTCAGAGCATTCTGTACAGCTAACATTTTGTTTCGATTGATATGCAGGTGCATTTCACTTTGGTTCCATTTGCCCTGAATGCACTTCCCTGCCAGGTGACCCCCCCCATGCATAGTCTGAGGAGTCTGTTAGGGCTTGGGCAGCAGGGGGTAGAGTGAATGGTATTCCCTTGTTTTGGTGGCAGGCCTCTGCCCACCAAAGGAACTCTAACTGTAGGCAAGGTATGATAGGGATCATTGCTTCTAGATCCTGAGAATGTTGACACCATAGGCTTTTTAGATACCATTGTAGTTTCCTCATATGCAGTCTTGCATATGGAATTAGTAGAATGCAGGAGGCCATGAACCCCAAGGCTTGCAGTATTTGCCTTGCAGATAAGCAGGGTTTTTGTGGCCATTAGTTTGAAGTAAGTTGTCAAATGAATTTGTTTCTCTGGCGTGAGGAAAGACATCTGGGAAGTTGTGTTCAATATTGCTCCCAGGAATATAATTTGTTGACAGGGTACCAGATGTGATTTTTTTTTTCGTTTATGGTGTACCCCAGACAAGTTACCACATTTTGTACAAATGCCAGATGATTCAAAAGTATGCCCTGGCTTTCTGCCTGAATTAGACAATCGTCCAGGTATGGGTATAGTTGAAAATTTCTTTGCCTGCAAAATGCAATGACTGGAGCTTGGCACTTTGGCTTATCTACTGCGTTCAGGGTATTCACAAAGGGCAGTGCAGAGAACAGATAGTGCATATAGCCTGCATTGAAGCATAGGTATATTCTGCAAGATTCCCTAATTGGTATGTGCAGGTAGGCTTCTTTTAAATCCAGTGTTGCCAACCAGGCATCTTTGCCTAGCATAGGAAGTAACTGATGAGTTAGCATCTTGAATTTTGGAATCACCAAAAAGGTGTTCAATATGGAAAGGGCCATGATATGACACCAAGAGTGGTCTTTTCTGGGTACCAGGGAAAAGTCTAGAGTAGAAACCTTGCCCCTTTTCCTCTTCTGGTACAGTTTAAATAGCCTTTATGCTTGAGAGAGTACTTGCTTTTGAGCCTTTGCCCACTGATTTGGGGGTAGATCTGGCCAACCGTTTGGGGTTGGCAACGTGTGGAAGTGAAATCTGTATTCTTGGGAAACTATATTTAACACCCATTTATCCTGGGTAATGAGTTCCCAGTTTTTTGCCTGCAGAGCAATATTTTTCCCTAAAGGAACAGTCAGTTGAGAATTGCTTGGAAGCTTTTTAAAGTTAAGTCAATGAGGCAGTTTACCATAGGGGGGGCAGTCTTACTACTCCCCGATTTGGAAGTGGGAGCCCCCCACTGTTTAGTCCTGTGCGTACCCTGGGACTGAAGCCTGGGTGTTCTGCTGGTTCTGGGTTGAGAAGGCCTGGAAGAGGCAGGAAAAGACCAATTCTTAGGGTCAATGCCTACTAAATCTTAGAGATTGTACTTGTAGGTAATCCTTAACAGTTTGCATAGATTTAGCTTTTTCCTCCATCTTTTTAAGAACTTGTCTGCTTTGTTGCCTAAAAGGCGGTCCTGATTTAAGGGAATATCCAGCAATTTAGCTTTAACATGATCTGGCAAAGCATGACTTCTAAGTACAGACTCTGTGACAGAAGCCCTGCAAGATGCCTCTAGTGAATCAAAACCACATTGCAAAGTATGCTTTCCAACCTGTTTAGCAGAATGCATTAAATCCTGTAAATCCTTATTTTCAGCACAATCGGGAATCAACATTGTTTTCTGTTTAAGCAATCCAATGATATGGTGCTGATACTTTAACTTATGAAACTGGCAGTTTAAGGCCCCAACGGCCAAAGTTGCAGAAGTGTATACTTTCTTACCCCATCTATCCAGCACCCTGGAGGTCTCTATATCAGAAGGGGTAGGATTTTTGGCAGTAGTAGCCTTGATGCCCTTGGGTTCCTGTGAAGTGGTCTCAAGATCCGCAGTAAGATTTTTAAAAAGGAACAAGAGTCAGAAACCCTGCAATATCTATCAGGTTTTCTAGGAGCAGGAGACAGAGTCAGGGGCCAAGCTAGACTCAGCTCAGAAAAGGCATCAACAATGTCTAGTACAGAAGGGATAGCTAAAGGCCTGTGCTGGGGCAAGAGTAAGAAATCCCTAAGCCTCTTTTTAGAATCTGAGTAATCCTGGCATTCCCAGCAAAAGTGCTTCCTAAGAGTATGCAGGGTTTCACCAAAAGAGAAATCCTCGGGGGGGGGGGGGGGTTGGCAGAGGGAATAGAGTCCTCTGCATCAGAATCCTCATAGGTAGATGAGGGTAAATCCTGGTCATAAGAAAAAACAGAAATTTCAGAATCCTGATCAGAAGTATCAAAAGCAAATTCAGTCCTAGGTCTCAGAGGGGGAAGGTTGGCTTCCCCTGATTAAAGTAATAAGGTCTTCAGCCATTCTTTTATCTGTTTTTTTAGGCAGAGGCGCCCATGTGGTCTAGGCGTCTGTTTTCTAGACATAGCTCGAGTTTTAGGTCTTGAAGATTGCGTCGGTTTAATAAGCAAGTCAGTAAAGCCTGAATACACCCTCAGAAGCCGGTGCCTGCACAGCAGCTCCGGACCCATCCAAGGTAGAGACATCCGCAGGTTCCAGAGTTCAAGCATCTCACGGCATACCAGACTCCGAATGGGTCTCAGTAGAGGCCTCTGAATCAGCAGCTATCAGGGGCTGCGAAAGCACCTCACAGAGTACCAGCAAACTGGCGACTGGCTAAGGAGAAGCGTCTTCGGCAGCTTTGGACCTAGGTGGCTTGTCTCAGTCTTTATTTCTGTGTTTTTTCAGAATGTCGGTAGTTGGATGGCTTACCGAAGACATATCTGGATAATTGAACAGAGTACCAAAATATTTAGAAGTGTAAATACACAAACAAATAGTTTGTTGCTTAAATAAGGCACAAAACAGACAGCGAGGTATGTCGTGGTCAGGGCCTAGGCAAGGAATACAGTACGAATGAAAATCTTTGCGAGGTATTTGCTTTCCACAAGAAATATAATTACTGACTTACTGACATCGGTTTAGAGCAAGAAAAAGTTTCCCCAACTGGGTACTTCGCTTTAGTTGAAGACCGGTTCTGAAACCCGAAAATGAAAATTTCAGGAGTCGGCCGACCGGCACTTGCGAACTGCTTCTGCTTTGGGCACCACACGGCAAGAAAGATTGGATGTAATGATGTCGGCTGCATGCTTTATACCCCCGACTACCTGACGTCACGGAGGATGACACAGCAACCGACGCAGGACCCAAGACTTTAATAATCAGGCCGACTTGAGGGCTACTGCAAGCAGATAACCCAAAGGTGATGACTGCAACAGTGAAACACGAAGAACATCTTTCTGCTTCACTAGGGACGGCCCACACCTCTCCCATAGTGCTTTCTCATGCTGACTGACATTGTCTACCCTCATAATGTCCTTTCTTAGGCAAATTCAGTCATTTGCATCAATAATTCCCACTCAGAGCATTCTATATGTGCCCACTCTCAGTCATCCAAAGGGGAGTTAGCATAATGGTCAATTGTCTTTGCTTCTCAGATATAAAGGTACAGGGTTTGAGTCTGACCTCTGACTATTGGTTAAGCTTGCAATACTCTGCAAACTGACACAGCCTAGTGTTACCTATGAATCTAAACATTGAAAACTTACACATTTCTATAATTGAAACCTTGTTCCCAACACAGTGACAATACTCCTTCTATAACTGGATTTACTGCCCATCACTTATTGAGACCAGCTAATGAATGGGAATGGTGTGTGTTCTAGTG
Organism: Protopterus annectens; assembly: GCF_019279795.1. Lineage (NCBI taxonomy): Eukaryota > Metazoa > Chordata > Ceratodontiformes > Protopteridae > Protopterus > Protopterus annectens. The sequence continues at coordinate 967,474,306 of NC_056743.1, forward strand.
GAGGCATATCCATATTCATGGGAAACTTACGGGGCTCTGTGATAGTTTTCGCAGGTAGGCCAGAGACCATGGCGGTCTCCCCAAGGGGTCGCGACAGAGGTTCAAGAATCAGAGTAGCTAGACCAAGAAGCTAAGAGACACCTTACCTGGGTCAGTCAACTTATGACCTAAAGATGGAACTTTGTCAGTAACATCAGGGTCCTTGGCTTTTGTGTCTGAATTTTTTGGAATGATGCTAGCTGATGCCAGAGGCTGTGGAGGCCCTCCATTGGCAGTGGACTGCAATGCCACGAAGGAAGCCAAAAAAGGACTCCATATGGGCTGTTAGTATCCTGGCCCTAAACTTTAGGGCTTTTGCACAGCAATTTGCAGTCAGGACAGTTAGAAACATTGTGCCGATGCCCAAAGCAGAATCAATGCCCAAAGCAGAATCAATAAAATTAAGTGAAAATCTTTATGCAGGATTTGCTTCTTACACTCCAAGCAATTACTGACTTTTTTTTTTAAACACATTAGTAGAAAAAATTCTCCAACAGTGTACTTATCCGACTGGAAGAAAGTGGTTTTCTTGAAAAATAAGCCAACCGATGGACTATGAGCTTACTGAGTTAACATGAAGTGCATCAGACTACATGATTAGAAAGTACAGTTGTGTAATGTAGATGTTAGAGTGCATTCACTGTTGCAGTCATTACACTTTGGAATTCAGGCAGACTGCGGGCAGCCTGCCAGCAGGATAACCCAAGTCTTGGTCCGGCGTCAGTTGCTGTCGCCTCCTCCCTGACGTCAGTGCGCCAGGGGTATAAAAGATGCAGCCGACGCCATTCTTAAGTTTTTCTTGCCCCAGATGTCAGGTGCCCCCAAAAGGGTAGGCTAAAATGATGCCAATATGTATGCATGCACTAAAGTAAACATTTCTTCATCTACAAGCAAATACACAACATAGGTTGCATAGAATGGAGAAGTACAGATAAGTTCCAGCAAGGAAAGGGGGATGGTGGGTGGGTAACCTGGACTGCAACAGTGAATACACTAACATCTACTTTTATGGTAGGTACACATCTGTACTATGTTCATAGTGTTTCACTGCTGCAGTCATTACACTTGGGTTGAATCCCAAAGCTGAGGTTGGGTGGCTGGGTCTAAATAGGAGAGGCTAGGAGTCCCTGCAGAACTGCAGTGGCAAACCCTGCTCTGGATTTAGAGTAGAGTAGAGAGGCAAGTGGTAGTGCTTTGTAAAAGTGTGCACTGAACTCCAAGTTGCAGCCTCTAAAATGTCTTTGGTTGGTGGTACTCTGAGGAAGGCTGCTGCTCTGGTTGAATGTGGCCTAATACCCTTAGGCACCGATTTGCCATGTGAATAGCAGAAACAAATGCAGTGGCCTATCCATTTTGAAATAGTCTGCTTTGAGATAGCCTTTCCTTGTGATCCTGCAGCATATGCAACTAAGAGTTGCTCAGTCCTTCCTGAAAGCTTTAGGTTCTGTCCAAGTAGAAGCGTAGCTGTCCATGTATGTCCAAAGAATGCAGAAGTCTCTCACCCTTATTCTGTGGGCTTGGATAAAAGGTAGGCAAATGAATTGTTTAGTTGAGGGCCACACTGGACACTACCTTAGGCATGAATGTCGGGTTTGTCCTCGGAGAAACCCTGTCTGGATGGAAAATGGTAAAAGGTTCCACAGCCAGGAGTGCCTGTAACTCGATACTAGTCTTGCAGAGGTTATTGCTAAAAGCAGAGCTGTTTTCCATAAGAACTTTGTCAGCTGTATTGGCTGGCTCAAAAGGAGGCAGTGTGAGTTTTTCCAAGACATAATTGAGGTCCCATGCAGGTATTGGTGCTCTCCTTGGAGGTCTTATGTTTTTGGCCCCTCTGAGGTACTGTCTTAGCAATGGATGAGAAAAATAGGTGGTTCTGTATTGTAATGACATGAAATGGCAGAGGCATGGATCTTAATTGATTAAAAGGATAGGCCTTTGTCCAGCATCTCAGTTAGGTATTGTAAAATCTGAGGAATATTTGGTACAATCGTGTCAATTCCTTGTGCCTGGTTCCATACACAGAATCTCTTCCATTTTTCTGCACAAGACTTTCTGGTACTGGGCCTCCAAAATAACATCCATCACTGCTTTAGAGAGGTGCGTTCTGAATGGCTACATTATCCGCCATGCTGCCAGATTTAGGGTTCTGAGTTGGCTGTGCAGTATCCGTTTTCTTGGGTCAGTAAGTGAGGAATTTGAGGTAATGTCCAGGCTGGGCCTTGAGACAAGCTCTTTAGGATTGGGTACCAGTGCTGGTGGGGCCAGTCTGGGGCAATCAGAATCATTTTTGGCTTTTCTTGTCTGACCTTGAGGAGTACCTTGGGGAGGAGAGGCAGTGGAGGAAAGGCATATACTGTTAGGGTTTTCCAGCTGAATGATAGAGCATCCACTTTCCATGCTTGCTTGTGATAAGTTCTTGTGCAGAATCTCTGTAGTTGGCAGTTGGGAGGGGAGGCAAATAGATCTATGCCTGGGCAGCCCCATTTCCTTGTTATCATGCTGAAGACTTGTGGATAAAGTTTCCACTCGTGGGGATCCATGAGGTTTCTGCTTAGTTCGTCTGCCAGAGTATTTATCTTTCCTGGCAGGAATTGTGCTTGCAGGTGTACTTGATAAGTCAATGCTGTGTCGCACAAAGTCATGGCTAGTCTGCAGTGGGGATAAGAATATGTGCCTCCCTGCTTGTTTATGTACCACAGGACTGTAGTTTTGTCAGTCTATCAGCAGTTGTCCTGGATGAAGTATTTCCTTGAAGGATGTCAGGGCATTCTGAACAGCTGGCATCTCTGACTGATATGAAGATGCATTTGGCTTGCGGACCATATGCCCTGAATACATTTTCCTGCCATGTGTGCCCCCCAAGCATAATCTGATGCATCTGCTGTTAATGTCTGCCTGGCTGTGGGTAAAGTGAACGGCTGTCCCTTGTTGTGGTGACAGGCCTGTACCCACCATCGAAACTCCTGTTGCAGGCAGGGAATGAGGGTAATTAATGTTTCCAGGCTGTGGCAATGTTGAGTCCAAACACTTTTTAGATACCATTGTAGTTTCCTCATATGCAGTCTTGCATATGGAATTAGCAGAATGCAGGATGCCATGAAGCCCAAAGCCTGCAGAATTTTTCTTGCAGATAACTGGGTCTTTGTTGCCAACATTTTGAAGAAGTCAGTTGCCTTTGTCTGGCGTGAGATAAGCCATCTGGGCAGTTGTATTTAGGCTTGCACCCAGGAATATTCTCTTGAGGGGGTACTAGTTTTTGATTTCTTTTCGTTTACTGGTTACCCTAGGCAAATTAGTAACCTTTTTACAAACACCAGATGCTTTAGTAGAATGTCCTTGTTTTCTGCTTGAATAAGGCAGTCGTCCAAGTAAGGATATATTTGAATTCCTCTGTCTGCAAAATGCAATTAGTGGTGCCAGGCATTTTGTGAAGACCCTGGACGCAGTAGATAAACCAAAGGGCAGTGCAGAGAATTGGTAGTACATTGAGCCAGCAATGAATCTGAGGTATCTTCTGCAAGATTGTCTGATTAGGACATGCAGGTATGCCTCTTTTAGGTCCAAAGTTACAAACCTAGCCTTCTTGCCCAGCATGGGCAGAAGCTGCTGCAGAGTCAACATTTTGAATTTTGGAATGTCCAGAAATGTGTTTAGATTCTACAGGCTTTGTCCTTTCTGGGTACCAAGAAAAGTCTTGAGTAAAATCTCTGTCCCTGTTCTTGCTGCGGCACTCACTGAATGGCCCTCATGTCCATGAGATGAAACTTGTTTTTGTGCCTCTGCCCACTGATTGCGTGGCAGGTCTGGTATACCTTTTGTCCTTGGCAGGGTGTGAAAGTAGAACTTGGCTGTCCTGTGACACTATATTCAAGACCCATTTGTCCTGTGTGCTCATGTGCCAATTTTGTGCTAGTTTTCCCCTAAGGGGGCTGCCAAAAGGTAAGTGCTTGGTACTGGCAGAGGAAAGTCATTGGGACTGTTTCCTATATGGCTGTGATTTCTCTTCTCCACTTTTGGAGGTAGAAGCACCCCATTGTTTAGACCTGTATGAGCCTTGGGACTGGGATCTGCCTCTGGGGCATCTGTATCTGCCTCTATGGCCTGACACTGGAAAGGACCAATTCTTTGAAGGCCAGTTTCTGCTAAATCTGGGTGGCTGTACCTGTAAGAAATCATTAACTGTCTGCATAGATTTCACTTTGTCCTCCATTTTCTTCAACACCTCTTCTGCCTTAACACCAACCAAAGTATCATGCTGCAATGGAGCATCTAATTATTTTGCTTTAACATGATCAGGCAGATTCTGTTCCTTTAACCAAGCATGCCTCCTAATGACAGAACACGTAACAGCAGCCCTGCAGTAGGCCTCCAGAGAATCAAAACCACATTGCAAAGTATGCTTTCCCACTTGTTCAGCCGCATGCAATAAATCCTGCATTTTTGTTTTCTGCACATTTAGAATTTGTCAACATTTTCTGTTTAAGCAGTGACATTAAGTATTGCTGATATTTAAGCATATGAAACTGACAATTTAAAGCCCTTACAGCCAAGGTAGAAGTGTAAATCTTCCCCCCCTCCAATCTGTCCAGTGCCCTTGAATCCCCATCAGAGGGAATAGGGTTTTTTTTTTTTTTGCAGTGGAAGCCTTGACCCCTTTGGGACCCTGAGATGTAGTTTCTGGGTCAGCAGTAGGGTTTTTATAAAGAAATTTGTGAATCTGGAACCCTGTAGTATCTGTCTGGCTTAACAGGTGCTGGAGGTAGAGTCAGGAGACGGGCCGTACTCTGAAAATACATCTACAGTGTCTAAAACAGGAGGAATAGCAAGAGGCCTGTGATGAGGTAGTAAAAGAAAGTCTGAGCCTTTTCTTAGATTCTGAGTAATCTTGGCTCTCCCAGTGGAAGTGCTCCCTCATGGTATGCAGAGTTTCCCCAAAAGAATAATCCTCAGGAGGAGAGGCTGAAGGGATAGATTCTTCAGAATCAGAATCCTCATAGGAAGGAAGAGAGTATTCCTGTTCAGAGGAATAGTCAGGAAATGGAAACCTGATCTGAAGATTCATATTCTGTCTCTTGCCTAGGCCTCTTATCAGGAGGGGGATAGGAACCCCTGATCAATGTAATTAGGTCTTCGGCCATTTTGAGCATCTGTTTAGGCATAGAGGCCTGTCCATGGAATTGCTGTACTTGTTTCTTTGTCTTTAGTGGTGCTTTAGTCTTTGCCTTTGAAGCTGAAATCGGTTTTACATACAACTTTGTAGGCCTGAAAACACCCTCAGAAGCAGATGGCTGCTCAGCGGCTACGGACCCATCTGAGGGAATATTTTCCGAGTGTCCAATACCTGGAATTTCCAGCGGCCTAGTCGGCTCCACGTGGGAGTCGGAAGTGGCCTGCGGCTCTGAGGTAGCAAGCGTCAGGGGCTGCGAAAGTGCCTCACTGAGAACCAGCGACTGGCTTAGAAGAAACCTAGTCAGTTTTGGACCTTGGATGCCTGTCCTTTTCCTTGTGTTTCTTGTGAATTGCGGTAGTCAGATGGCTTATCAGACGACATCGTGTAATTAAATCTTTGGCCAAAGTAGTAAAATGCAAAGTCGTACCGACGCTTAGTGCGTTGGTTAAATCTAGCACAAAACCTGCAATTAGCAACGTCATGATCAGACCCTAGGCAAGGAATACAATAAGAATGGAAGTCCTTATGTATTTGCTTCTCACAAGAAATACAATTAACTTTCTGACATCGGTCTGGAGCAAGAAAAGTTTCCCCAACGGGGTACTTAGCTTTAAATGAAGACTTCGGATCTGAAATTCGAACACAAAAATCTCAGTAGTTGGCCGACCAGCACTTGCAAACTGCTTTTGCTTCGGGCACCATGCGGCAAGAAAGACCGAAGAAAATGGAATCGACTGCATCTTTTATACCCTTGGCGCACTGACGTCTGGGAAGAGGCGACAGCAACTGACACCGGGCCAAGACTTTGGAATTCAGGCAGACTGCGGGTAGCCTGCCAGCAGGATAACCCAAGTGTAATGACTGCAACAGTGAAACACAAACATCTGGATGACACAGTGGTGCAGCGGTAGCATTGTTGCCTCACAGCAAGATGTTCTCCGGTTAGATTCTCAGCTGGGGTGCCTTCTGTGTGAAGTCTATATGTCCTCTCTGCATTCATTTGGGTTTCCTCCCATGTCACAAAGACATGCATCTGGAGCATTTTTCCTGGGCCTCCACTGAAAACTGGCTTCATTCCAAGTCACTTTCCCAGTAAACAAACATTAAATAAATTAAAATAAACTGAAGAAGGTGCCAGATGCCCTTCGTATACCTTAACATCCAGACAGTCTACAGGTATCAGTCGGCTAGGAATGGAATACACACTCTTGAAATCATGATGGTCATATGCATCTGCTTGACAGAAAGACCCAAGAATCAGTGCTGCAACACTAACTACAAAAATCATGTTACTAGCAATTCCTTCTATCCTGTTTTGCATATCAATTTTCAATTCAGAACACCAATCTGATAATATTCAAAGTAAAGCATCTCATTCAGCAGGCCTATAAAAATAGATCACCACCTCCTCCAAGTGGCACAGCATAAAGGCATCTTCTTCAGCAGTGTACTGTGTGTGAGACCAACTGCCATAGTGTCTTGCTATCAGTGCAAATCAATGAAAGGGTAATTTCCACCCAGATCAACCACCTATCAGTTCTTTTCTACCCTCCCACAGGCTATGCACAAGTTTTCTTCTTGTACCTTCTCTCAAACATCCACTCATCCATGCTGTTAAACTTTCACTCTTATTGGATTATGGGATTTTGTATACATAACTATATAGATGTTGCTACTGTCTTACACATTTTGGAAAGGTTTGCAGATTTATTTTTCTGTTTTCACACAGTTTGCTTATCTAATTGGTACTTTGTGATTTCAGTTCATTTTAACAGTGCATACTCCCACATCCCAGCAGTTTCAGTTAGGCATTATAATCAGGAGTCTGTTCCTCAAGACTCCTCCTCCTCACTTACACAGACCTAAGCAACTGTTGGAACCCCACACGGGTCTACCCCTCTCAGTCCCTTGATCTGATGAAACTCAGCACCATATAAAAGCACAGAGCTACCCCCCATCCTATACACTCCATACAATTTTTTTCTTTCTAAATTTGGGTGTCAAAATCAGTTTCCATGACCTCTACTATTCTACTATCCCCTGTTAGGTCTCCCACACTCATCTCCTTCCCCCCCAAAACAACCCGACTGTCAAGTAAATCATAATTTTAAGCTAAGGGGAGGGAAGTTAATTTTCCCAAAAAGTAATGGAAACTACTGGAGTGCAACTTGAGCTTGGCATTGTTCAAATAAGAAAAAAGTACAGTTTTGTACCTACCATAAATGTAGATGTTCGAAGATCCACATTGCTGCAGTCCTTGCATATGGGTAGTCCGCTGTCCTCGGTCGGCCCGAATACCAAAGTATTAGGCTGACGTCGGTCAAGGCGCTTAAAACTGACATCAGGACGTCAGGGTACAAAAGCGCATGACCGACGTCATATCCTCAGTCTTTTCTTGCCCCAGATGTCAGAAGGCCCTAACAAGAAAGGCCAAGGCCAAAGCCAAAAAACAGCAAAAAATAACCAACCACCCCTGCACTAACCATATTTACAATATGTACAACCCAAACCACACCACCACCTCTCACTACAGAGGGGAAGGAGGGAGAGTAAATTGGACTGCAGCAATGTGGATCTTCGAACATCTACATTTATGGTAGGTACAAAACTGTACTATGTTCTTCATCTCACGTTGCTGCAGTCCTTACATATGGGTAGAATCCCAAAGCAGAGGAAAGGGAGGATGGCAAAACTATAAAGCATTAGGGGCTGCCAAAATGCCCTGTAAAATTGCAGTGGCAAATCCAGCCCTAGATTTAGAGTAAAGTGGAAGGTGGTAATGCTTAGAGAAAGTATGCACTGAACTCCAAGTAGCTGCTTCCAAAATATCTTTAGCAGCCACCCCCTTTAAAAAAGCTGTAGAAGTGGCAGTAGCCCTAGTGGAATGAGGCCTAATCCCAGCTGGAATCTCCTTACCATGATGGGAATAACAGAAAGCAATACAAAAACCAATCCACTTAGAAATAGTTTGTTTTGAAACAGATTTGCCCTGAGAACCCAAAGCAAAAGAAACAAACAACTGCTGAGACTGCCTGAACCCTTTAGTTCTGCTCAAATAATATCGCAACTGTCTGTGCATATCCAAAGTGTGCAAAATCCTCTCCCCTTTATTTTGGGGGTTTGCATAAAAAGTAGGCAAATGAATAGTTTGGTTTAAAGCCACACTAGAAACCACTTTAGGCATAAAAGAAGGATTAGTACGCAAAGACACCCTATCCTTGTGGAAAATTAAGAAAGGCTCAACCGCCATAAGGGCCTGTAATTCAGAAACCCTTCTCGCAGAGGTAATGGCCAACAAAAAAGCAGTCTTCCATGATAAATATTTCAACTCTGCAGTTGCTGCAGGCTCAAAAGGTTGTAGAGTGAGTTTCTCCAACACAAAATTGAGATCCCAAGCAGGAGTAGGAGCTCTACGTGGGGGTCTTCTATTCTTTGCCCCTCTAAGGAATTGCTTAAACAAAGGATGAGAAAATAATGGTGGGTCACAGTCATAGTGAGCAGAAATCGCTGCAGCATGAACCTTTAGAGAAGGACAAACCTTTGTCCAATAACTCAAGGTATTGAAGAGCAACACTTAAATTAGGTTTAGAAACATCAAAGTCCTTTGCTGTACTCCAAAATAAAAATCTCCTCCATTTATCTGCGCAAACTTTCCTTGTACTAGGTCTTCTGGCCTCCAAAATAACATTCAAAACTTGTTGTGGAAGCTGAGACCCTCCAGGGTTTAAAACAGAATATGCCAGGCTGTTAGATGTAGAGAGTCGAGTTG
>NC_056743.1:967488783-967534015 GCF_019279795.1 Protopterus annectens
GAGTGTTCTCTTTTCCCTTTGTTATTTATTTATTTGCATTATATTTAGAACCGTTGGCAAAGAAAATAAGACTCAGAAATTCAAGGATATAATTGGTATGGTAGTCAAGAACATCTCTATTTGCAGATATTATTTGATAACAGACAAAACCAGAAAGAGACAGTACCGTGTTGTGGAACATTTAAGACAGTTTCATATCTTTTCGGGATACAAAATTAATGAAGCTAAAACATAGGCAATAGCAGTAAATTATATACCCATACATGAATTGGTTCAACAATATCCACGTTTATGGGGACATTATAAAATGAAGTATTTAGAAGTATGGATTACAAATGATTCTGATGTGGCAGCCAAGGATATGTGGAAAGATACTAAATAGACAATACATAAACTGAGAAAAATGGAAGATGTGTTATATGGATAGTAAAATACAAGCAGTTAATGTTTTTAGCCCCATTAGTCTCATACACAGCTCAGGCATATTTTTATCAACCACAGGAGAAGTTGTAGATAGCAATCAAAGAGCTGAACGATTTTATCTGGGAGGGGAAGACAGCAAGAGCCAAGTGGGATAAACTGATTCTTCCAGTAGAACAGGGCAGACTGGAATTACCCTATTTGAAGGAGTATTTTAGAATTACATAGTTAAGGCTCCTATACATAGCACAAACAGAAAACTATAAAAAGTGGAAAGGAATAATGATGGAATGGGGGGGAGCTCAAGAAACAAGGAAAGATTGGGATTTTGGATGCAGGCCTTTAAAGAATAACAATAATCAAAGAATATTATCCGTAAAGTAGCTTCTGCCAATAGGGATGACTGCAATTAGGGATATAGGCAAGAGGAGGCTGGAATTTAATCGGAGAAAACTGGCAAAGGAACCAAGGTATTGGGTGCAAATAACTCGAGAGGGAAAGCTGATAAAATAGGAAGACACCAAGTATTTATTTGGACTGCAGGTTAGAGATGGATATCAATCCTTGACAGGGAAGGCAGAGTTATAGGCAAAGAGAAAGAAACGGGGGGGGGGGGGTCCCTACACAAATGACCAGCACTGCTAGAGTTTAGTAGAATGTAGAACAGAAGCTGCCATTAAAAAAAGAATAATTAGTACAGCATATAAAATATTACATGATAACTATAAGAATCAGGAGGAGGTTAGAAAGGATTGGTAAGAGATTGAATAAGCAATTCACAAAGAAACAATGGGAGGATACGTGTAGGTTTCCCAAATATGCAACAAAATCTGTAAGATTTAGGATTTTTGCTTGGAAATATTTATTACTCCCAAGTAGACTCCAGAGAATTTTTCCTCAGGCAGACAGCAAATGGAGGTGCGACTGGAAGGAAGAGTTAACTGAGGACATTTTCTGAGACTGCGGCGAGTTGGCGGACTTTAAGGATTCCCTGCAGGATGCATTTTCGGACATGCTGGGTGGGCAGATTGGTGTGACGAGGAAGATGATCGAATTGCCTAGATATTGTCAGGCTTTGCTGTGTCTAATTTCGGTGGCTGCCAAAAAATCAATTACTAGAAAATGGAAATCAAAATCTAAACCAACTACACTAGAAATAGTAAATATAGCAGAGATAAAACAACTGGAACGGAGATCTTTAGAAAAGGGTAGGAACAAACTACTTAGGAAAAAATGGGGATTGTGAAAACAATACGTACAGGGGAGGAATGAGGTTTCAAAGAAGGCAGGACTTAAATGAGCTATGCAATGTTTGACTGCAAATGATTGAGTATATTATAAGTAATGGGTAACATTTGCAACTGGGAGTGTGTCAGCATGGCTTGTTATGCAAAATGCTTGCAACTAGGATTGGGTCTGTGTGGTTTATTTTAATTTATATAAATGTATGATTGCCGAAAAAAAGGCAGGAATTGAATAAATTACGTAATATTGCTTAGGTTATAGGATATATAGCAATAATTGAATAAAGTATGTAATATTGCTTAGGTTATAGGATATATAGCAATATATTTGAAGTATGAGGTTTGTAAACCTGAACTTAATACAGTTTCATCACTTGTGACATGGGAAAATTTACAGTTTTATCACTTGACAAAAGTAATCATTCAATAAAAGATGTTAAACAGTTTCAAGCACATTCTATTTTGGTACAACTATGACTTCACTTGTTTTGTGATACTAATATGATCCAAATTATCACGTTTGTCTACCAATATTTAACAAGCCTAGCGTTTTTGACAGAAGGTCCCATTATATCAACATCTTGACTTCCTTCTTTTGAGATCCCTTGTAGTAACTTATCGCTGAGTCTATATTAATTCATTGAAGGTTCACTTCAGCACACCCTAACCATCGTATGTTCATTTCAGCAAATGCTCATATCCACAAAAAAATTACTTGGGGAAAGGAAGCAGTTGGTAAGCAGCACAAATTTGCCCCTTTCCCCACTGTATTGCAATCTTGGAGTTGGTATATATAGTTAAGGGGGAGTGTGAGAAGCAATGCCTCCCACTTTGGTGGCTTTTACTTACTGTGGCATCTGTTCCAGTGTCATTTTGACCAAGTGCTTAGTTTCCCTGTTTAAATTTTTGTTCAGTGGGAACGTTCACCGACAAATGCTCAATGGTCAAGTTTTAATTAAGGAAGACTCATTGAATTGAACCTTTGATGAATTAATATAGACCCCTTATGTCTACATCAGCCTCTATAATGACAGAACTTCATCTCCTCCAAAAATGTTATGTTGCTATTTAACATTACTACCTGAATAGCTATAAAAGCTTGAGTCATTTGCAGTTTAACAGTGAAGTCTCTTTTCTAACATTCAAAAAGCAAATTACAACCAGGTGCTTTTTTACGTATGCAGACAAAGACATTGGATTTAAAAATTTTCACTTGTCTTGTTAGTCTGGATCACTGAAGAATGACAGCATTGTTGGACTTGAGGAAACATTATCAGTTCTTGGTCCCGTTCAGTAAGTTTTTATACACAATTTTTATTTACTTTATTGCTATTTAACACCTACCAAAATATAGAATAAATCTTTTTACCCTTTTCTCCTAAGCTGTTCGGTACTGCGGTGGTGGTGCTGTGGTAGCGTTGTCGCCTTACAGTAAGACGCTGTCCGGTTAGATTCTCACCTAGAGCGTCTTCTGCATGGAGAAATGCGTGAATGGGTGTACCTTCGTTGAAGGTTGTGCGTCAGGGCTCGCAACTCTGCACGTAAAAATCTACTGCCAATCATTAGCAGACCGAAGTTCCGCTGTGGCGACCCCTAACTGGGAAAAGCCGAAAGACAACTATAACTCCTAAGCTGTTCGGTATGCAATAAACCAAATGCAGACATTTTACAGATATTTTCACACTGTCCCCCAGTGAAGAAATTGATGTCTTAAACTAATGAGAAACTTTGCCACTTCAGGGTTATAGCACATTATTTGTCCCTGCAGCAGTGTATCTCAAGATTTGGATTAAATTTTACAACTAAAGAAAAATTATTTCTAGCACCATTTGTTTTTGCAAAGTTCTATATATGAATTCAATTAATGTGCAAGAGATTTCCCCCACAGTACATACCTAAACTGTCATCTTTGTTAAAGAAAAAATGTATACTGAAATGCATCATTTACATCAAATTATGGAATTTTACATCACATTAAATTATTATAATAAACTGGCTTCCTACTTTCAGTTTCAAATGCTTTTTTTTTTTTCCCAACTCTCAGCTAATTTGTTTTTGCGTAATTCAGCTACCTGGTAAACCAGTTTTTTTTTTTTTGCTTATGTCACACATTGACATAATGGCACTTCTACACTGCTTTAGATTTATTTTAAACTTATTTTCTGGCTTACCTTACTTCTACACACTTTAAAACGTATTCTACTTCGAAGATCTATATTACTGCATTTTACAAGAATAGCTTGCTGAAACAGTATACATAATTTCTTCCGTTCATTAACCTATTTGTGATCATAGATTATATCAGTGCTATATGTAAATTTATTTCATATGCAGGTTATGCCTGAAAAGGGTTTTCAGGTGAATTCATTAACTTCTTACATACACACACAAAATTCATTAGTGTGGTGCGCTTAAGCAACATTAGTACTTGCAGCATGAAAACAGTCCAAAACACTAATCTTTATAACTAGAGTACAAACTATCAGGCGCACCAAATAAAGTATAAAATGCTCAATTGTCTTATACCAATCATTCACCTACAATTCATTAGGTGCCCCTGCAAACTAATGCTCATCTGTTAACACTACTAAAACAACCCAGTGTAACCCCATTAGAAAACATTGACAAAAGCCATCACAATTACTATACCTTTTTCAGCATTTAAAAAAACAATCTTACATTTTTTGGTACAAAAGAGACCGTGAATGAGCCATCCAGAAAAACGTTATTCCTATCCAAATAAAGGGTGTGCATACTTCTCCTCCAGACATGTAGCAAAAGATGGAAGCACCAACTCCCAAGCACTGACGCATTCAGTGAAAAAAGGATGGAGACAGTGCAGCACTTTGTGCAGAGGCGTACGTCTGACATTTCTGTATAATGCATCACAAAAGTCAAGAGGAGACTCACCATCCACAAGTGTAAAAGTCTGCGACTCAGACCACCACACTGGATCCTTACTCTCCAGTGCTTAACTTTAGATCCTAGAACAGTCCACTATATCCAACAATCTATAAGCCCAACAGTTAGACCCGCACACAAAACCAGCTGCAAGAGAGGAAATGTGGACACCCAGACTGTAGCAAGGTGAGAGGGTCCTTCAACCCAGAGGTCTACAAAAGGATTAGAAGGGAAAATGCAGATGTATGGTTTGACTTTTCTGTTTAAGTTTTTTTTTTTTTTTATCTACGAACTTGACAAAAAGTTCAGAAGGATTGCGAGGAAATAAAATACTTTTGCGCATACTATGCAAGTCTGACAGTTGATCCAACATTTCCTGCCCAAATGAATACATTGCTAGTGTATTAAAATTCTGCACTTTGCAAAGAAGGGTTTTACTTATAAAGACTTGGTACCTTTTTCCATAGTTCTTCCATCCAACAAGTTTCTCTGGTTAGAACTACTCATAATCCAACAAGACTTTGGCCCAGCTTGCTTCTCAAGCTGGTGAACTCTGCTCAGTCATCTGTTCATTCAGTATTCACAATGAAGACTTAAATCTAGTGAGATAAAAAAATAAGACCATAAAGTAGTAAATGTCTCTCCCACAGAAAAGCTAAAAATATGAATAATTCATGTTAACTTGTGCAGAAAACAAAAGCTGTTCAAAAAGCAAAACAAACTGGTCAAAACCAACGCACTCCAAATAAATGAACTGACTAGAGATAACCACAATTACTAAAGGAAAATCTGTGGATATTAAACAAATGGATCATGGACAGTCAATGTGAAATGACAAAAAAAAAAAAAAAAAAAAAAAAAAAAGACTCAAATGTTATGATGGTTCGTGTCCATAGGACAGCACAAGTGCTCATTTTTCCACCATACACAGAATGGCACATACTATCCTAAAACCACACAATTCTAGATCCACTACAAAACAATGCGACAAAGCCCAAAAAAGTGTTACCAGACCTATACATACGTTGGATAAACTCAAGAATTGGATAAGATAAAATACACCGTCTATATAAGCATGATCACAGGAAAGCAAGCAATATAAACGTCAGAAAAAAAATAGCCACAAACATGCACTAAATAATTCAGTCATATTTGTTGACTAGGTAAAATCCTATTGCGCCAAAGGCCTTTTGTCAAAGGAGACCTAAGAAAACAGTTTCAAAACCATACTAATATACTTGCAAATACTTGTCTTTGCTAAATGGGTCAGTCTCACAAAGAAACGTCCATTTTTCAGAAGGCATCCAGGGAGAAATGCACCAGGAAGTAAAGTCCACAGACAAAATACTACAATAATTGTGGGTGGCACAGGATCATCACAAAGAACAGAGACAATACTATCGCTTAGAAACTCGGTAAACATGCATTTTTTTTTTTTACATATGAAGTACATCTCTATCACTCTAGTTGGTCAATTCTACTTCACAATGCACTTTGACAGTCTGATGGAGGTGCAGTATCACAGGATGGGTGGTAAAGAGGAGGTTGCTTGCTGTTTATCTGTTTAAGACACAGCAAACTTATTTTCTTTTAAAAGGTAGCAACAAGTCATTGAAATGCTAAATAAATCATGGTCAGCTTTAAAAACCAGGTAGTATGACAAGTTTATAAGCTACCATTCCACTGCAATTTCTTTACGCTCATGAGGGGGCACCAAATAAATGATGCTACCCAGAGCATCCAGCTGCATTGCTACAGCTCGGTGAAGGTTGACAAGCTGATAAGACGGCTAGTTTGTCCCCTCTCTCACAATGTACTTTATGCATTCATAACACATTCTGGACTACATAATTATAGGTGCTTTGCATCTTAGTACATATACAGTGTGGTGCATCACTCACACACTGTGGAAAACTGTCAGTCTTTTTCTCAAATTCTCTTTTATTGAGGTTTAAATTAAGTTTATTTGGCATCTCCCTGCTTACAGCCCCACTTACCCCCACCCCATCAAATCCCACCATCTCACCAAGATGTGAAGTTGACCATTCTTTCAAACCATTGGCTGCCTTGCTCAACCAATTGCACATAACGTGAGACTTCATGCTACACAGACCTTGCCAGACAGACTTCAAATCAACTTTTCTGTATCCAGTACTCATTCTAGATTATGTGCCCATATACATTTTGCAGCCTTTTTAAATTCCTGCACAAAATGAAGTGAGAGACCGAGACCGATACATAGGGATACTGCAGCCTACAATGAAAAAAAAATAAAGACAATTAATGTTTCACCTACATAAAGTTGTTACTATCCAAGGGGAAAAATCATTGAGGAGGCAGATGGGACAAAGGACGGAGTGCAGTTAACACATCTTAACTGTTGACTTAGATTACTATCTAGTCCTAGAAGGAATGCCATGCATTCACAAAGCCAAAAAAGGACATTGTTCACATCAGGAACTAGATGCAGAAAATGAAATGAGAAATGTTAAAATAACTAGATGCAGAAAATGAAATGAGAAATGTTAAAATAACTGAAAAAAAAAACTTTCCTGCAATTCTTTTCTCTCATCATAAATGTGTGTGTGTACACACAACACACACATACATACTTGAGTGCAAGGCAGTCCCACACAGGACACAAGAAAGAACATATGTAGAGACGGACAAAATTCTGATACACTGGAACAAAACATATATTGCAAATTGGAGTTTTGCTACAGCATTTCGGGGCCGTACAAGAGTGAACCCTGTAAACGCTAGCTGGGAAAGGTCCGTGGCTGGCAAACCCAGGCATGGGGTCCATTGCTGCCATAAATGGTCCATCCTTTTCCAGCACCAGCCTGAGCACCTCAAGGGGCTTTGGAGAGTGGGAAAGATCCCCCCCAATACCTATGCTCCACAGATACCAAAGTTATCTGTAGACTTGTGATATGCTGTATAATGCACACCAGTATCACTAAATACTAAAGCATATTTCAGAGCCTGAAGATATTATTAAAAACTAGCAAGCTTTCAGGTGAGGCAGGTCCAGTATTCAGATGTTACAATACCACTCAGCTAAATTACAAGCACTGGGGTGGGGGCAAAAGTGAAGAGTGAACCTTATAAATCCACAACTCAAGGCAATATGAAGTCGTTTTTCACTACACTGCAGTACAAGTGCTCTGTGAAACATGATCTTGCTTGTTACCATACTGAAACAGGTGTGCACAAGCATAACAAATATAAATGCTAGACTAGGCTGAAGACCTGGAAGTTAACTTGAAAGAAAGCACAACTGTTCAAGACGCTAGTTATTTCAAGAGGGGAAAATAGGTGGAACTGAAGAATGGCAGCACCTCAAAACAGCATGTGCAAAGACTACAGAACAGATATGAAGCCAAGCCAATGGAAAGATGATATAAAAAGAAAGCTAGTGATGGAATGCAGAATTCCAGGAAGTCAAAAGAAATGAGTGCAAGAAAGAGTGGGATATAGAAAAGACAGAAAAGGCCAGGAAGGAATACTGGTTGGCCAATAAATACAGTAGCAAAGAGCAAGGCATCAGCACTCTACTGGCTTCTGGAAAGTGACTATGTACGTGGCACAAAGAAACTATACCAGGTTGCAAGGAAAAGGAAAGATAAAGATAGACACTCTTCATAAGGGATGCCAGCAACAACTTGGTCAGCAGTCCAAAGGATACCAAAGGCAGATGGAAGGAGCACTTCCACCAGCTTCTGAACTAAAGCTGTACTACCCCAGACACGGCTTATGATAGACGAGAAGACCAACACGGAAGACCACCACAAAGGAAAATGAAGTCAGGGAAAGCAGCAGGCTCAGATGTCACAGCAAATATGATAAAGATATTGGTGAGGTAAGGAAGTGATGGTTCCTGAGGGTACTCAGCAGTACGGAGAGAAAAGTATATCCCACATGACTGCAGAGTAAGTATATTACTGTCTTCGAGAACAAAGGGGATATTTAAAACTGCAGGCAATGTTTGCAGTGAGAGGTACTTGAGAAGTTACAAATGAGTGTCCAACTGGGCATTCCTAAACTTGGAGAAAGCATATGACAAGGTCCCAAGAAACTTGACTTGGGCAGTCCTGGGGTGGTTCAAAGTCTCAAACACTGCTAGAATTAGTGCAAGCTATGTACAAGGACCCAATGACTCAACTACAAACAGTGTTTTGTCTCACAAAGGGGTTCAGGGTTCAGCTCTAAACGTATTGCTGTTAACACTGGTGATGGAATACATTAGCAAACAAGTCAGAAGGCACAGATAAAGTTGCTGTAAGCAGATGATGTGGCAGTACAGGCAGACTGAGCAAGAACTTCAGCAAAGGATAGGTGAATGGAATGCAAAGCTTTAGGCAAATGTGATGAAACGAGTACAGATAAGACCATCTTAATGGCAACAAATGGTGGAAATCAGAAGATGAGAACTGAGATAGAAGGGAAAATATTGGAAAAGGTTAACAGCTTTAAGTATCTGGGACGGGTGGTTGAGGAGAAGTCTGAATAAGTAGGTCAAAGCAAGAATAAAAGGGGTTGCAGCCAACTGGTTCAGAGTGTTAAGTGTAGTATATGACAGAAAAATGCCAAAGAAGCTGAAAAATAAGATGCACAAAACAGTGGGACTAGTACTACTCTATGGTACAGAAACCTGGGCAGTAAAGGTACAGCAGTTGAGAAAGCTAGATGTGATAGAGATGAAGTTTATGAGATGAGTGGCAGGATGCACACCGTGGGGTAGACAAAGGAATGAAGACATAAAAACAGAAACAAAAGTAGCTCCACTGCAGAAATGTCAAAGAGAACAGATTACAATTGACTGCACATGGGCAGAAAAGCAGAAGACAATCTGGTGAAAAAGATTTTCGGTCAGAAAGGAAAAGGCAATAGGAAGAGAGGATGTCCAGCAAAGAGGTGGACAGAATATGCAAGAGATGCCCTGCAGCAGTCAGCCATGAGAGAAGGTAGGACAGTGGCGCTGAATACAGAGCGATGGCAACAGTTGACATGACACCCCAACCCCATGCAGAAAAAGGGAAAAAGTGGGATGACCATCTCACAGATTTGAGAGCTTATAAAACTATTTTAAGTTTTGAAATGTTGATTTATACTACTTCTAAAGTTTTTGTTGTTTGTCTTTTGGCTTTTCGCGGTTAGGGGCGCCACAGCGGAACTCCAGTTGGCTAATGATTGGCAGTAGATTTTCACGAACGCCGAGGTGCCAGCTAGACGTTCAACCTTCAACGAAAGAATGCCCATTTACGCATGTCTTTAGAACACCCACCCAACCGTGGGGAGGACATGCAGACTCCACACAGAAGGCACTCCCCACACTCCAGCCGAGAATCGAATGGGATAACCTCTTGCTGTAAGGCAACAACGCTACCACTACACCACCGCTACAGTAATCCAATATAATAAGAAGTTATGTTCTTACCATAACGTTCCATGTTAGTTGTCTTCTTCTAGCCTTCTTTCTTGCTGGATGGGTTCGGAGCCGATCCTCTGCTCCGACTCTGCCAATACTATAGCTCGAGAGCTATTTTTACCGGCTCGAGGCAGCCCTATAACCCACAATACCATGCACCAACTCCCCAGATCTCGTTTGGAAGCTAAGACATAGTATAAATATATTATTATAGTCCTCATTTGCAAGTACGGACTCCCTGCTAGTAACACTAAAGATACGGGGAAACCGTAACATGTTGTATCTCAAGAAATGGAAGGACTCAGAGACCTCAAGTCTGTCCAGGCTAGGGGGCAGGAGGGAGGGACGCAAGAAAGAAGGCGAGAAGAAGACAACTAACATAGAACGTTATGGTAAGAACATAACTTCATGTTAAGTTGTCATTCTTTCTGGATGGGACAGCGTCCCTAGCACCTTGGTCCTGGGTGGCTCAATGGAACAGACTCCCGAGTACAGTGGAACCAAAGTCAGCTCTATTTCTGGATACTATATCAAGTTTGTAATGGGCAATAAAGGTATGTTGGGAAGCCCATGTAGCTGCTGCACATATGGCATCTAATGGTAACCTTGCTTAAAAGGCCATTGATGTTGATAGTGCCCTGGTTGAATGAGCCTTAGGCCTAGACGGAAGTTGCCTGCGTCTCAACTCAGACAAAAGGTAATAATAGAGGTCAACCATCTGGAAAGAGTAACTTTTGATACTGGAAGCCCTTTCTTTCCTGCAGCATAAGAGAGAAAGAGCTGGTCTGACTGAGTTGTTTTGTCCTGTCTAGATAATACCGTAGTTGGCGATGAACATCCAATGAATGTAATTTCTGTTCAGCCCTGTTGGAATAGTCTGGGAAGAAGACAGGCAAGTCAATGGAGTGGTTTAGATTTGCTTCAGAGGACACTTTCGGTAGAAAGGAAGGATTTGTTCTGAGAGTTACCCTGTCTTTGTGAAAGACCAAATAAGGGGGATGGACAGACTAGGCTTGAAGTTCCGATACCCTTCTGGCAGATGTTATGGCTACTAAAAACAGATTTTCCCAAGAAAGAAGCTTGAGGGAGCAAGAGGCTGCAGGTTCAAAGGGAGGCAGAATCAATGAAGTTAGAACCAAATTCAAATCCCATTGTGGGGGCGGATCCTTAACTGGAGGTCTAAGCAAAAAGATGCCCTTGAGAAAGGCTTTACAGAGTTTGTGGGACATATTTGCTTCTGGGAGCCCCACACGAAAATTAGCAATGGCCACTAATTGTACCCTGAGTGTGGCTGACGATGACCCTGAATGAAAGAGTTCCGCCAGAAAGTCTAGAACCTTATGAATGGGTGCATGGAAAGGATATAAAGACCTAGCTTGTGCCCAGAGCGAAAAACGCTTCCATTTACTCGCATACGTCTTCCTAGTATTGGACTTATGGGAAGCCAGAATGATATCACGGACAGGAGGAGAAATAAGGGGAAGCCTGGCTATGGCTGGAAGTGGAGCAACCAAGCTGTGAGGTTGAGGGAATGAAGAGACTGATGCAGCTTGCCCGTGAAATGGGTCAACAAATCCGGAAGGGGTTTCAGATGCCAAGGCTGTTCCAATAGGTAACTGTGCAGGAACGGAAACCATACTTGTCGAGGCCAAAACGGAGCAATGAGGATCATTTTGAATCTCAATGCGGTTGCTTTCTGAATTAATTGCAGGATCAATGGTAAGGGAGGAAAGGCATATAGAAGACCCCGGGGCCAATTGTGAACAAGAGCGTCTCTGGGGGCATGGCCTAGTAGAGGAAAGAGTGTGAAGAAGTCGAGGCACTTGCTGTTTTGAGGAGTTGCGAAAAGACTGCAGCAAGGCTGGCCCCACTTCTGAAATATTCTGTCTGCTACCGCTTGATTTAGAGACCACTCGTGAGGCATGAGGATAGTTCTGCTCAATCTGTCCGCTATGACATTGGACTTCCCGGGGATGTGCGTTGCTATCAGAAACCGTTGAGAGGAAACCGCCCACTGCCAAAGTCTGAGTGCTTCTCGACATAGGGGGTAGGACTTTGTTCCACCCTGCTTGTATGTACCACACCAGACATTGTCCATTTGAACTGCTATAGTCCCTGTGGGAAGAGAGCTCTGAAGGGCTTGCAACGTTAAAAGCACCGCCCTCATCTCCAGGACATTTATGTGCAGGTGGCGTTCTAATTGTTGCCATGTGCCCTGGACAGTCCTGCCCTGATAGTGCCCCCCCCCCCTGCCCTGAAAAAGCTGAGGGGAAACCATCCACCAGGAGAGATGATTCTTGCATGATGGGGTTATCAAGATGTCGTGAGTCATTGGGAGCTGTTGAAAGGACCACTGAGAAAACAGCATCCACTGGAGGAGCCTCATGTGGAAGCGGGCTAATGGGAGTAGAAGAATCGCCACTGCCATGAGGCCTAACGCTTTCAATACTAGCTGACTTGAACTCTGTTGGACTGAAACAGGGACTGAACATTCCGCCTTATGTCTGTCACTCTCTGAGGTGGTAATGTTGCAGACATTTCTGTGGTGTTTAATATGGCGCCTATGAAGTTTATACATTGACAAGGCGACAAGGAGGATTTTGCAAAATTTATGGAAATACCTAGATTGTTGCAAAGTTGAACAGTGTAATCCCTGGCCATTATAAGATGCTGCTTGGTGGTAGCGGAAATGAGCCAGTCGTCTAGATATGGAAACACCTGGAATCCTTTTCGTCTCAGGTGAGCCATGACTACTGCCAAGCATTTGGTGAATACCCGGGGGGGCTGTGGTGAGACCAAAGGGCAGGGTTCTGAATTGATAATGACTGGCTCCCAGCCGGAAGCGGAGAAACTTCCTGGAGGCCTGTGTATCTTTATATGATAGACCTCCAGGACGCGTACTAACGAGCACATCCAGTTGTCGCTGCCCAAAAAGGGTAGAATGGACTGCAGTGTTACCATCCAAAATTTTGTCTTTTGAACAGAGTTGTTCAATCTGCTGAGGTCCAAAATGGGTCTCCAGTCTTTTTTGGTACCAAAAAGAATCTGGAGTAGATTCCGGATCCTAGCTGATCTGCTGGAACTGCCTGGATGACTTTTTTTCTAACAGCTTTTTTATTTCTAGCTGTGCCTGACCCCTTTGTGCGGGTGGTACGTCTGGTAGGGGGTCTTGGCGGTTGTACCAGAGGGGAAGTGAAGGGAATTTGGTAACCCTCGGATATGATCTTCTGTACCCATGCGTCTTGGGGGAGAGGGATTGCCTGGCTTCCGGGTACAGAGATAATCTTGCCCCGACTGCCTCCGAAGGCAGACAGTCTGGCAGCTTCTCAGGGATGCTGAAAGGGTTGGTCAGGGAAAGATTCCCTGGAACCCTGGTTCTGTGGACCCCCTCTGCCCCTGGGGCGGCGTCTGTTATTATTCCCCCCTCTGCCTCTGGGGGGAAATTTCACCACGTGCAGCAGGCGCGACTCCCTGAGGTTTGCGGAACCACATCTTTCCACCCCTCTGTCCCTTAGGATAAGATCTAGAAGGTGTGGAAAAATGGACTCCCACGGCAGAGAGTCTTGCCATCTTGCTTGCATCTGGTGAGGGTATTCTTCACCTGAGGTCCAAACAATTCTGAACCGTTTGTGAAGAATGCCTTGAAGGGATCGGCAAAGTTAGTCTCGCATCCAAGCGTGACGTCTCAACGCAACACCTGTACCTGCGGCCCTACTTGCTCCATCGGCTGCGTAGGAGATAAGCCGCATGGAGGAGTTAACAATGGAGTTCAGGGTGGCCAGCTGGGAGTTCATCTTGTCCTGATACCCCGCAGCAGAAGGATCCTGTACAGTTTCACCCAGTTCTTTGAGCAAATCTCTCTGAAGGTGGGTGAAATGACAAACAGTTCAGCGATCGCATAGTAAAGGTCGCTGAAGCAAATATCCGCTTGCCGTACCTGTCCATGGTCCTTGACTCTGTTAGGGGGATGAACAGGTACAGAAGATCAGCCAATTCCTTCTTAGTGGCTGCTGCTACCACCATAGCATCAACTGAAACACCTTTGGTGAGAGAGGATTTGTCCTCTGGTGCAGAAATAAATTTAGAGAGCCTCCTAGGGGTAGGGTTCCACTGAATCAGGAGCTGCCAACGCCTTTCTAGCCACTACCTCCATTACTGGGTCGAAAGGGGGAGACACCCAGGAGGTGGAAGGGCGAGATCCAAAGGCATCATGGTAAACCGACTCGTCCTCGGAGGGTTTGAGAGTGGACCAATTTCCCTTCTGTTTGAGAATCTCTAAGATGTCTGAAAGAGAGACATCCTCAGAGGGGGATCTCTGGGAACCCTCCGACTCATCCAAGTCTGTGTCAGACGTGACAGACTCGGGAGAGTCTATGTGCTTCCTCTTGCACTTTCTTTTCCTAGGGGGTTCCCCTGAAGCTTCAGGGGAGGGCTCAGAAGAGGAGGACACCCCCAAAGTGGGTACCCTACACTTTGGATCTCTGCTGTCAGATGCAGGAGGATGGCCAGAGACCGTAACAGGCACGGTAGAGGGAGGAGCTGCAGAACTTAACCTTGGAGTGGACACTGGGTCCAGCATGCTCATCACCTCGAAGGCTCCCCCATCAGGTACCAAGGGTAGTCCCGGCTCCGAAGAGACCCGAACCGCTCCCGGCACCGACAGAGAAGGCTCCGAGAATGATGTTGGGGCCGAACTAACCAGAGCCGAAGCTCCGAGAGGGAGAGCAGGGTCGGACAAGGGCCCGATGCCACTCGCCCCCGCGGAGCCGACAGTGGAGTCCTAGTGCCCGGACCTCTTCACGGACGGAACCAATGAAGAGGTTGGAGCCAATGACACAGGAGCCGAAGGTGGAAGTATCGGCTCAGACATGGGCAAGGTTACGGTTCCGACAAACTCCAGCTCCGAACTCGAGAGGTGAATCGGAGGAGGAATAGATAGCGGTACCAAAAGAGCCACAGTCTGGTGAGATGGACTTTGGAGCATTTGGGCTAGTGCCTGAGATTTTATGAGCCTACTGACCACCCTCTCAATGTCGTGGTCAGAAAGCCTGGATGACCTAGATGAGCGAGTCCTATGACTCCGCTCCGATAGGAGAGGGGATCTCTGAGCCGATCGGACGGATTCTAGTGTGGGGGATCTAGAGTGCTTGCGCTGGGGTCGGCTCCGATGCAGGTTTCGGAGCGGATACCACTTTGCCCACCTCGGATCAGATTGGAACCCATGTCGGAGCCATCTCAATAACACCAGCCCTCAACTCAGAAGCTGGAGCCGAGGGTTTGGTGGTTTTTGAAGACTTCCTCCGAGCCAGACATGGACGGGGAGTCATCGGGCTTTAATAAGCCCCTTAAGATGAGCTTATGACGACGCTCCTGCAGGACTCTTGAACTAAACCCGTGACAGACGGAACAAGAGTCCTGCAGATGTAAAGGCCCTAAGCAGTAGACACAAGAAGTGCGACCGTCTGTCAGACATTTTCTGACAGCACGAGTCAGACTTCTTGAATCCAGAGACCTTAGTGTCTTTGGACATAGTCCTAACAACAAACACAGTAATCACAGTCAGTCCACACACACACTCAACTTAAAACTAGAAAAAAGTTAAGGGAACTGACTAAACCCACATAGACACTGTATGGGGTGGGGAAAACTAAGGTAAAGCCCATAGGCTCAAAGATAAAAATTAACTAAAGAAGGGAAGAAGGGCTACAAAAGGGCTGTAATGAATAAAACAATCAATAGGAACCTAACAAAGGGATATCTGAAAAAACTACCTGAAATTTAGTTCCATAGAAAGAATTCACTTTACTGACCTGAGCCGGTAAAAAAGGCAACCTCGCAGCAAAGCAGCAAACGAGATCTGGCGAGTTAGCGCATGGTATTGTGGGTTATAGGGCTGCCTCGAGCTGGTAAAAATAGCTCTCGAGCTATAGTATAGGCAGAGTCAGAGCCGAGGATCGGCTCCAAACCCATCCAGAAAGAATGAAGGCGAGAATGACAACTTAACATTTTGCAGTTTCATGAAAACATATGTACATATATTGTACAGTAAAGACCTTTTATCTACTGTCCAAAGTATCAGTACTGCCACTGTACAGGTACGATAATCAATGGCACATTTTCGCACACTTTTAAGCAACTGTGTATGGAACCATTTTCATATCACACAGCGAATAGCCTTCCATCCATGCCTCTAAGGCCTCCTGGAGTAGATGCACAGAACTCCATATTCTCCCCAGTTTGGGTACTGCAGCATCACTAGACTGTTAATATGCCACTGCACATTTCAATCCAGCAAACATTACCTAAACTTTTGCCACGATACATTCTTAAGACCCTTTTTCAACACTTCATTTGCCCAATCAACAAACTTCAATAAGATACTTCAACTATAAAACTCAAAACATATTTACTATTTATGTATCTTCTTCAAAGTATTCACTACTGTTGGAACAATTCGCTGTCTCACATATTTATTATTATTTATGTATCTTCTTCAAAGTATTCACCGCTGTCGGAACAATTCGCTGTCTCACACG
This sequence comes from Protopterus annectens, assembly GCF_019279795.1. Lineage (NCBI taxonomy): Eukaryota > Metazoa > Chordata > Ceratodontiformes > Protopteridae > Protopterus > Protopterus annectens. The sequence goes on from NC_056743.1 coordinate 967,505,316, forward strand.
TGCTTACTTCTAACAGCTTTCAACAACTTGAGTAACAAAACATGGTTACATTAAGCTATCCGGCGGAGTGAACATTAGCTCTAAATGACTATTGATGTGACACTCCAAACCCCCCCCCCCCCCCAGTACAAAAATGAAAAAAAGCAATTTGAGATGGATGGTTAAACAGCAAAAAAAAAAAAAAAAAAAAAAAAAAACACAATTATTCTATCAGAGTTAATATCAGTCAGTTTTCAAGTTCACTGCCCTTAAATATTTCTTTTCACAGTAATCCTATCTTATTGCAAGTAGTTATTCACATTTAAAAGCACTGAAATAGAAAATATATACATCTATATTTAATACAAAAAGGTTTCTCTACAACCCAGAAGTCACCCCTCTATAGATTACAGCCTTCTCCATACAGTTTCTTAGCAATTCAACTTTTCCAAATTTCTAACTCATCCATGATCATTAGGACATCCGAGTTACTGCTTTTTTAGTCAATACAGAGGGTAATGATCGGGTCTTTAATCGTAACCACTGTTGTGTTCTTGACATGGATGCTAAGAAATTCACCTCAAGAGCAAAGCTCGAGAGATGAATTTGGCATCTGTGTAAAGAACAAAGCTGTTATGATCAGCGACACCAGATCATAAATCTTTGTAGTGCATGCAGTATAGAAGACTCCATGCACTACAATCAGTTACAAAAGAAAAAAGGAGTGATGCACTTCATCTGCTTGGAAAGCCAGTAAAGCATCTGAGGAGTGCTGTCGCATAGAAAACAAGCAAGTAAGGAAAAAGTCAAGGACAGTTTTTAAATACTGTCCTAATTTAAATCAGTCACTTACAGAGTAACGTTTGTAAGCTTCAGTGGACATAAAGATTCAGGGACCAAAGAAATGTCCCTTCCCCATTATACCCAACTGTCACAGCACTTGGGGGTTGTGCGCCATTTGATAACACATCTTTGAAAAGCACGGTTACAGTCGGACCTCGCACTGCAGTAGCACAAACAAGTTTATCTTTTTTCCAATTTGGGAGCGTAATCACAGCTGCTCTATGCACTACAACGTTCTTACATTATCCTCTCCATGTTACATTGACGAAAAAAAGTGTACATATATGCAGCTATACATACACATCTGTATTTGACATGGGAAGAATGTCTTAAGCGATTTGCTCAAAGCTGCACAGTAGGCAGAGGTCATGGAAATCAAATCCAGGAATGCTAAATGGTCTAGTTCTAGCAGGCGATAGTCTTGACCTTGTGTGTTAAACTCAAGTACTATCTACACACCTTTTTGTAACAACCTAAACAGACGTGCCAATTCATCCTCGGATTAATCTAAACATGAAAAGGACCATGAATATGCCCCCACATAACGAGCACACCTTGTGCACATCTCCCAACAATAAGCATCTGCATTCAGAACATCTTGCTCAACCACCAGAAAGTACAGAAATATTCACAAAGACTTCCATGGAAACATTCTAAAATGACTTTACTTGGTGTTATATTTAGGTTTAACTTGGTCTCCCATTTCTTCATGTCAATCTCCACTTACAACAGACTCCAATCTTCCCAGATTTGTTTTTATTGCTTAAAAAGTTATGTACTTTCCATAAACATTCCATCTGTGCTATCCATCTTCATTTATCCTTGACATATGGGTTTGATTCCAATATCGGAACAGACTCTGCCATTATTACAGCTCGCACCAGCCAAAAACTCGAGCTTCACTTCTCCCCACAATCCCACTCTCAATTACTTCAGATAGAGTCTGCAGAAAATGTATAGATAATAGATAATATCTGCTATGCTTTAAAGATAATAATTTGAAAGTATATAATCCATTCCACCAAAAGAACTTCAAAGGCCTGGGGATAGAGGGAGGGGAGTCTAGGATAAATGAAGACTGACAACACAGGTGGAACGTTATGGTAAGTACACAACTTCTTTATCTGATGTTGTCAACCTTCATTTACCCTTAATATATGGGGCAGAGTCCCCAGCTACCTTAGATTTCGGGAGGATTCACTGAAGGATATTCCTGAGCACCACTGAACCAAAGGATGCTCTTCCCCTAGAGACCAAGTCCAATTCTGTAATGAGTAATAAAGATATGGGGAGAATCCCAAGTAGCTGCTGCACATATATCATCCATTGAAGCTCTAGATTGGAAAACTGCTGAAGTGGCTACTGATCTTGTAGTATGGGCTTTCATGGCCCTAGGCAAAGCAATTTTATTTTTATTATAGACAAATGAAATACAATCCTTTAGCCATTTGACTAGAGTCACCTTGCTGACTGGCTTACCAAACCTTGCACTGGAAAAGGAAACAAATAATTAGCCAGATTTTCCCACGTCTTTTGTTCTGTGAAGACAAAAGTGTAATTGTTTGTGAACATCTAGTAAATGCAAGGAATATTCACCTATGTTTGAAAAATTTGGAAAGAATATCGGTAAATTAACAGCTTGACTGATGTCAGATTCCAAGACTACCTTGGGTAGGAAGGAGGGGTTTGTTCATAAAGAAAGTATCTTTGTGAAACACCAGATAAGGTTGTTTACATGACAGCCTGAATTTCTGAAATTTTTCTAGGAGAGGTTTATAGTCACCAAAAACAATGTTTCCATGACAAAATCTTCAGCTCACACTCTGCCAAGGGTTCAAAGGGAGAATTGTGCAATGGTTGGCAGCATTAGGGTCAGATCACAAAGTAGTGTAGTCTCTGATAGGAGGGTTCAACAAAAGTGTTCCTTTTAAAAAAGGACTTACAAAAATCTATGAGAAACTAAATAACATTCTTCCCAACCATCGGGAAAATTGGAAATTGCTGCTAGTTGCATTCTGATTGTAAAAGGGAAAGCTCCCACATTAAAGAGAGGCTAAGAAGTCCAAAATATTTTCTATAAACGCAGAAAAGGGGTCAATGTGTTTTTCACAAGCCCAAATGGTAAATCTCTTCCATTTACTAGAATATAGTTTACAGGTGAAATGTTTGAGAAGATGGGAAGATGTGGCATACCGGGAAGGAAAGATTTAGACACCTGGCGACTAATGGAACTGGAGGAACTATGCTGTCAGCTTGAGGTTCCAAATGTCATGGTGAACAAGTCCATCTGGATGGGACAGAAGGTCCAGAAATGGATCCAGAATCCAAGGTTGCTGAATCAGATAAGGCCAAATAAAGGGGAAACAAATCTGTCAAGCTCAAAAGGGGGCAATGAAGATTACTATGCTCTTCAACTGGAGTGCTTTTTGCAGGAATTTTGGAGTTAGAGGTAACAGGGAAAAGGCATACAGGTGACCGGGGGGGCCAATTGTGGTGGAGTGTGTCTCTTGGCGACTTCCCTGGAGGGCGAATCAGGGTAAAGCAATTGCTGCTGCTCTTGTTTAGGAGAGAGGTGAAGGATTGAGAGACCACTCGCGAGGCTGAATACATCTTCTCAGTTTGTCTGCAATCACAGTGGAACTCCCTGGAATACATGTTGCTATCAAAAAGCGGCTGGAATAGATCGCCCACTGCCACACTCAGTGCTTCGACAAAAGGGGGTAAAAACTTGGTTCCTCACCGCTTGCTGATGTACCAAACTACTAACATGTTGTCTATTTGAACTTCAACTGTCCCCTGAGGAAGAGATGTTCGAAAGGCTTGCAATGCTAGAAACACCACTCTTAGCTCCAGGACACTGACATGCAAATTGGCCTCTAAGGGGGACCAAGTGCCTTAGTCTTGCACAGGGAGGGGAAAAAAAAAAAAAAAAGCACCCTATCTGGGAGGGGGTCGGTGGTCATTATGGCCGTGGGCTCTGGAAGGATAAAAAAGGGCAGCACAGGAGAATTTGTTCAGGATAAGTCCACCAAATTCAATCCTTCTAGCAATAATTGGTGATCACGATCTGGTTCGATACGGGTATAGACCAATGAGATGCTGGCTAAAGGACAGAGGAAGAGAGAAAAACTCAAGGAAATAAGACAATATTACCCAAGCAAAAAAGGAAACTTGTGAGCTCTAACAAAACGTGACTGTTCGGAAAAGCAGCAAATGAGACCTGAGGTATCTGGGAGAGAGGCATTGTGGGTAGAGGTGAAGCTTCAGAGTTTTTGGCTGGCACAAGATGTAGTAATGGCCAAATCAGTTCCAATATCAGAACAGAACCCATATGTCATGGATAAAATGAAGACTGACAACATCAGATCACTAGACTCCCTTGGTACCCAACATGCCTTACCAGCCAACATCCTTGTCAGCAGAATATCTCCTTTAGCATCAGATAATGACAGTTTATGGAAGAGTACTTTTTAGCAAGTTTAATAAGCTTTTATATTAAGCTACACTAAAATCAACCCCTGATATTCCATTTGCAAGAAAGGCAGCCACATTTCCATTGTACAAGTACGCCCACCTTTCCAATTCAACTGCTCCCCAAAAATTATTCCCATACTCCCCCCCCATGTTTTAAGTACATTTCTTCTGGCTTTCTCAAAATATACTTTTACCTAAAGGTAGCAGATACTTTCCCAAAGGAGTAACTACTTGTCCACTTTATAGGTTATGTATAAAACTACTACCTCATGTAGGAACATAACAAACTTTACTCTTTATTGGCTTAAGACCCCAAAACTAGATTCATACACTAGTGTCTCTGTCTCTTTAAAGAGAAACTTCACCAGTTTGGTGAATTTGGTGCTACTGTGTTGGAGTGTTCATTGTTCAGTGCGTCTGGATTAAACCTGCTTTTTACAACCTTTGGCAGCTTGTACTTGTTCATCCTATTTTTATTGAAGACATCACATCCACGTTAAGGAATTGGTTCTAAGTTTGTTGAATATGGAGGGCAGTACTGAGACTGCTGAACTAAAAGGTATGCTCCAGCGCATACATGAACAATTGGGTGAGCACACTATTTTAATTCAAAAATTGATGGACAGAGATACTTCTAGCCATGTGCCTGCAACTACTAGCAGTTTGGGTTTGCCTTTGACACAATGCACCCCGCTATTTACACCTACCAATATTGAAAAGACAGGTAACGAAGGGGTGTTGTTAAGGGGTAATTTGGATAAAGACAATTCCAATCCCAACAATTTGGGAAACACACACCTGTCGTCACTTAAGGATAAATGGAGAGAAAACCAGTATGAATTTCAAAAGAACAGTGTTCCTATTTTCAATAGACACAATATGCAGGTAAAAACATTTACAGAGCTTATGGCTACCTTTGAAAAAAAACTCTTTAAATTAAAGAGAACGTACATAGGAAACAGTTACCTCCAAAGAAATATAGAATTAAAAATGGTTCCTAAGGGCCTACGGGTCTGGCGATATCCCAACGGGTGTGACAAACACCAAGGGATGTTACCTGAGTTGCACCAGTTATTTGATGAAACCGGTATTAAAATAATGGGCTTAATGGTCAAGTACAACAATCGAACAGGAGACGAATTACTGGAAGAATTAGATGAACTAAACACTAAATTAACTCAAGATTTACTTTTTGTGCATCACTACGATGATTATGCACACACAATTGCAGATGTTGAAAAAAGTTGTGAGGCTATATATAACAAAAAACTATCTACGATACAACGTGATATGCACCTGTACGAGCAAGGGCACATTTATCCATTTCAAGACAAACAGAAAGTGAATTCCAGTCAACCTGATCCTTCGACCTATCGGAAGCGGAGACGTGATGAGCGTAATGGGCGTGACCAATCGCATGACAGCACCAACTGCCGTGAATTCATCGAGGACCCTTTGGGAGAAGGCCTGCGGCGTTCGGAACACCTGCGGAATCAGGACGCCAACCAGGAGGAACTACAAGGAACTTGGACAGGGGCGAGACCCAAAGACAAGACCCTTTCAGGTTTCACCAGGGGTTCGTCCAAGAACAAAATAAGACACTGAGGTTGTCCACTTGGTCCAAAGTGGACAAACATGAAGGGCCCGAAGTGCGACCGGATTTTCAGTCATCTCAAGTATTGGTTTTTGAGCGTAACCAGTTTTCCGGTTGCTTATTTAACAAAATGGTCATTACACCATCGGGGATGAGGGATTGCAGCATTTTAGATGCCGATGGATTTTTTTCAACACCATCAACAGTTGAAACTGGGACTGAAGAAATTCCTAGACTGTTTAGTGACACTGGTAATGTACTGTATAACTTTCAGTTTAATCCATTTTTTGATATATCTTGCAACGGAATCAACACAAATGAAATTAACTCAATGGTTAAGCCAAACGAGTGTGATTCCAACGTTGTTACTTATCATGCAAATATTGGTAGTGATAGTTCACTAGTCGATGTAATTTATGGGGGGGACTGTTCTAATTTGTTGTGCGACCAAATGGGCAATATGAACGTATCATGTAGCAGGGCATATATTTTTAAGAATAAGATTAATGGAATCACTGACATTTTTCATTCGTGTGATACAGAATTAATGAATTTAAGTACATATACAGTAGATGAAGGGCCCAATATTCAGGATGCAAATGTAAAAGGTGTAAAATCAAGCGAGGATGGATATATACACTTAGAAGCCTGTAATTCTAGCGATTGTGACATAATAAATATTAGTCCATATTTGGTAGGTGAGGACATTAATGTTCAAGTAAAAACTATAAAGGATAATGTGTCAGGGGAAACAGTGAACAATGACTCAAATGTTTTTAATACGTCTGTTCACCGTGAAACAACGCAAACGGAGAATGTTGATGTTTTATATTTAAATCTGGTAGAAACACCTTCACATATAGAAAAGGATTTGACAGAAACATAAATAATGATTCTGATATAGTGAATTTTTACGAAGAAACAGCTCAGGGGAACAGTATCTCTGTTATTTCGGTACAGAGTGAGGGTGTGTTAAGTAACCCTAAAGTAATTTACAATTGTAGCAAAGACTTTAAAGTGTATAATTACTCAAACATGGAAATTGGTACAAAACATGCAAACTTTTTTTCTAAAGGATTTAATTTTGTACCAAGTAGAAGGGGGAATATTGTTAACTCACTTATTGATTTAAAATTATTTACTCGTAAAATGAATCTAAAATTTAACATTGAAATGGATCCTAGTGATATTGGGTATGTAAGAGATGGAAAGTTTTTGAAAAAACAGTGTATTTAACCCCTGTATGAATCACTCAGTTTCTATTTTTGAAGGTTTATGTGAAAATGACTTTAGGGAACACTATCAATACGGAGAGCATTTAGATAAAGGTAATTTAACCAGGGAAGAAATAGATATTCTAATTATTAAAAGCAAAAACAGTATACGTATTATGAAACCCGATAAGGGCAATGGTGTAGTGGTCACAAACAAGTATGATTATAATAGTATTACGATGTCTATGTTACTACAAGATAACTATAGTGAAGTTAGCCTTAATGAAATACACATAGCATATCAGAAGATAGATATGGCCTTGGATGACATGTTATACCAAGGAGAGATAACTGAGAGTGAGTACCAATTCATGTTAAATCAGTACCCTGTAGTGAGTGCCATATTTGGTATACCAAAAATTCACAAGGGTCTTAATGTGAAATTTAGACCTATAGTGGACAGAAAACGTAGCAAAGTTAGCTTTGTTAGTCAGTTTTTGGATGAGAAATTAAAGAAAGGCTTAGGAGTGACACCCTACTTAGTAAAGGATTCATGGCACTTTTTGGAAAGTATAAAGCATTGTATCATACCCAAGGACTTTTATTTCGTTACCATAGATGTATGTAACCTTTTTAGTGTGATTCCACACGATACAGGATTGGAATGGTTAGAGGAACAACTAGGTGTAACTGGGGTCTATGAACAGGACGAAATCAATACATATGTTAGATTAATGGACATAGTATTAAGGAACAACTACTTGTATTTTGATGGCCTTTACTTCAAACAGTCTTTTGGCGTAGCTATGGGGGCAGCTTATGCCCCCACCTACGCCAATTATATTATGGCCCATTGGGAAAGAAAGTATGCACATACAAATGAATACAGTCCATTTATCCATTTGTATTTAAGATTTTTGGACGATATTTTTATAATTTGGACTGGAGAAAATCTTATATTGGACAATTTCCTTGATTATATTAACACCACAATTTGGTTCTTAAAGTTTACACATCAGGTTAATACTCACAAGATAGATTATTTGGATGCAAGTTTAACATATGATGAACAAGAAGGCAAGGTTAGATCGAACATTTTTAGAAAGTCCACCTTTTCCAACTCTTACCTTCATTTTGATAGTTGGCACCCACCACATCAAAAAAAAAGCCATAGTAAAAGGGCAGATGGTAAGGGTTGCACGTATGGTAAGTGATAAAGTAGAGTTAGAGAAGGAATTAGACTTTGTCACAAAAATGTTTTTAAACAGAGGTTACCCTAACACACTGTGTTCAGATCTGTTCCAATAATTACATCTAATTACATCTAATTTAGACCAATTTGGGTATGTCACTGGTAACAGGGAAGCAAACACCTATGGGAGTGATACTATTTTGTATATTCTAAACTATAACATGGATTCCGAGTTTATTGTGAATATAGTTATGAAATATTGGGAGACATTTCATAAAAATAAGGTGGAACCGAAGATTTTTGCATACAAGCCTAAGTTTGTATATAGGAAAGATTTGTCATTAAAGGATATTTTTGAGAGAAGTATGGCGGACACAACGCCCACTAGTTATAAGAACAAGGGGAATTACAAGTGTGGTAGATGCACTACTTGTAAATATATATATATATCAGGACACACACTTTCTATTAATGAAAGTGACATACGTATAAATGGTCATTTTGATTGCTACAGCAAAAATTTAGTGTACGTTGCAATGTGTGATTCGTGCAGGGCGTTTTATGTGGGCAAAACCTGTAGAAGGTTTAGGGATACAATAAAAGAACATATTCTTGATATAAAACATCAAAAACCCACAAATGCCCTGGCAAGACATGTTATGACCAATGAAGGACATAACTTTAAATTTTGTGTGGTCCAACAGGTAGGTTTTGACCTACAAGGAAGAACAACACAGTACCATTTAGATACGAGTGAGCTTATGTGGCAGCTTAGGCTTGATGCAAACCATTATCCAGGTTTAAATGAGTGTCTTTCAATTAAACCTTGGCTTAGGTTAAAAAACCTTCAGAATATTTAGTTGATTTGATTAGGTATTTTGAGTGTAAGGACCAGCATGTAGTACAATAATTATATATATTTTTTGTATATTTGGATATGGGTATACAACAGCATTAGCTATATATCCTTTAGATATACAAATATGACATATTTTGAATGCTTAGTAAATATTATATAGAACACATATACTATTACATAAGAAAGAATTTTTATTATATAAGGAAATTAAGATTTAGTGTACAATGGGTACAGTGTTGAATTATGTTGGTATACACACACCTTTACAGTCTTAGATATTAAGGGCAAATCAATTTAAAATTACAACAGTACAACATCTAAGAACAGAATAGGGATGTTGTATACATTTTTAGAGAAAATGTTTTTTTTAATGGGGAAGGGGGTTTAATTGTGGTAGTACCTTTTTAAACAGAATTGACAGAGTTTAATTGTTTAATTAGTTTTACCTGTTTGTATATATATATAGGCAGTACCTTTTCACCAATCTGATGAAGTCATTTCCTTGGGACGAAACCTAGGTCATTGGTGAATTTGGTGCTACTGTGTTGGAGTGTTCATTGTTCAGTGCGTCTGGATTAAACCTGCGTTTTACAACCTTTGGCAGCTTGTACTTGTTCTTCCTATTTTTATTGAAGACATCACATCCACGTTAAGGAATTGGTTCTAAGAAACTTCACCAGTACTCTCGACTTTGCTTCATGAATTCAAATTGATGTGCCTGCCACAGTGGAGTGGAGGGATAAGCCCTTACTGCAACCCAGGCATCCATCCGGAGTTCAAACAATCGCTCAGGCACCTGTTGGGTGTTGGTATAGCATTGGGGAGAGAAGAGGAATGAGCAAGCTGTCCTTGCTTGCCTCTTCCAGGAATGGTAGGTCTAGGGACATATTGAGGCACATGGATGTAGCACAGAAAAGTACAGTTGTGTAAGGTGCACTTGCCCAAAACAGTAAAGGTTTGAATCCCAACTGCTGCAGTAATCTTTAGGCTATATGGGTTGTGTCTAGCCTTCTTCCAAAATCTCTGCCTCCCACACACATTTCCACTCTGACTGCTCATTTGTCAGCTCCTAAGAAAGGAAAAATCAGCAGCCAGAGTGGGAAATCTTCAGGACTTCCCTGCTTATAAGGCAAGCAGCAGTGTACTCAATCCAAGCTACACAATCAAGGAATAAGGACCAAATTATTTCCCAACAATAACTATATACAATATTAGAGGGATGGTGGGTGGGTGTGGCTACTGCAGCAGTGAAGTCGTCAAAAATCTACTCTTACAGGAGAGTGCAATTTACATAACTGTACCATGCTCATCATTCTCATTGCTGCTGCAGCAGCCTTTAAGCCATATAGGGTGATTACCAAAGGCTAGCTAACCTGAAGGATGGATGGATGGATATGGATCCAAAACACTCAGAATGGTCCTAGCAAAACCAGTCCTGGATCTAGAAAAGGAATCCAGTTTTTAATACCTTGCAAAAGTATGTACAGAGAACAATGTAGCTGCCATTAGAATACTCGAGTCCACCCAGCCAACATGCCATCAAAGATGACAGGGTCCTCAGAGTGACACTCGATACTACCTGGAACTGGTTCACCATACTGGGCGAAACAAAAGGCAAAAGCCAAAGACAGTCATCTTTAAACGGTCCATTTTGATACAGGATGTCCTTTCCTTGTCCCAGCATAAGAAATAAAGATCAGATCAGCTTTTCTAAAGGACTTGGTTCTGCACAGAAGAAAATGCAAAATCTTTTTCTCTCTGGATCAGAGTGTCAGGTTAGAACAACTAGGAAAATGATAGCTTAATTCAATGTGAACTCTGAAACCACCTTGGGCATGTACGAGGGAATTGTTCTTAATAAAACCCTACCCTAATGGAAGGTCAGATAGAGGCAAGCGGTCATGGTGGTTGAACCCTAAGACGCTCTTCTGGCAGAATGTCATAGCAATGAGAACAGTTTTCCATAGAATGAACCTCCAATCTACTTGATGTGCAGGTTCAAAAGGAGATGTGGTTAACTCTTCTACTACAAAATTAAGATACCAGGAAAGAGCAACCTGCTTGCATGAAGGTCTTAGGTGTAGCACTCCTTTGAGAAACTGTTTTACTAAAAAGAAGAAAGAACATCTGCGAGCAGACATGTTGAAATGTTTGCAAGAACCACTTCGATAGAGAAGTACAAAAGACTACAGGCTAGTAAATCATACAAATATTTGAGCAATAATGGTATACAGTCCCTTACAGGGCATAAATTATTGGCTAGGCAGCAAATGGAAAATCTCTTCCACTTGCCAATGCATGGTTTTCTAGTATCATGTTTTCCTGCCTTCTTTAGTACCTGCTCCACTTGCTCTGAAAAGATTTACCCAACAGGAATTAGAAAGTACAGTTGTGTACACTTACCATAAATGTAGATGTTAGAGTGTATTTACTGTTGCAGCCATTACATTTGGGTAATCTGCTGGCAGGCTGCCCTCAGTCGGCCTGAATTCCAAAGTCTTGGGTCCTGCGTCAGTTGCAGTCTTCTCTTCCACGACGTCAGGGGTATAAAACATGCAGCCAACGCCATTTTCTTTAGTTTTTCTTGCCCCCAAAAAGGTAACCAATCTATACATATTTAAGATACATGCATCAATATAAACTTTACCTTCATCTACAAGCAAATACACCACATAGGTTGCAGAAAATAGAGAAGGAAAGATGCATTTCAGAAATACAGGGGTATGGCAGGAGGGTAACCTGGACTGCAACAGTGAAAACACACTAACATCTACATTTATGGTAAGTGTACACAATTGTACTATGTTCTTCGTGTTTCACTGTTGCAGTCATTACATTTGGGTAGAATCCCAAAGCTATGGTTGGGCGGCTGGAGCTAAACAGCATTCGGTGCGGCTATAAGGCCCTGCAGCACTGCAGTGGCAAAGCCTGCCCTGGACTTAGGGTAGAGAGGCAAATGGTAATGCTTTGCAAAGGTGTGAACAGAACTGCAAGTAGCATCCTCTAGAATGTCTTTGGTTGGTACTCCTCTGAGAAGGGCTGCTGAAGTAGCAGCAGCTCTGGTGGAATGAGACCTAATGCCCTTGGGCACAGGTTTATCATGTTGTAAGTAGCAGAAACGGATGCAGTGGCTGATCCACTTAGAAATTGTCTGCTTTGAAAACTGCCTTTCCTTCTGATCCTGCAGCATATGACACTAATGATTGCTCAGTTTTTATTATAGCTTTAGTCCTGCTCAAATAGAATCTTAGTAGTCTGTGTACGTCCAAGGAATGGAGAATTCTCTCCTCCTTGTTCTGCGGATTTAGATAAGTTGTCAGATGAATTGTTTGGTTAAGGGTCTCACTGGAAACCACCTCGGGCATAAAAGTAGTATTTGTCCTCAGAGATACCCTTGTCTGGGTTGTTGTTGCGTCTTTCGGCTTTTCCCAGTTAGGGGTCGCCACAGCAGAACTCAAGTCCGCTAATGATTGGCAGTTTATTTTTACGTACCAAGCTGCCAGCCCTAATGCACAACCTTCAATGAGGGAATGCCCATCCACGCAGAAGACGCTCTAGCTAAGAGTCGAACCGGACAGCGTCTGTGAGGCGGCAACGCTACTGGTAAAATAAAAGGCTCTACAGCCACGAGGGCCTGTAGCTCTGAAACTCTTCTTGCTAAAGTAATTGCTAGCAGCAGAGCCGTTTTCCATGCCAAGAACTTTATATCAGCAGTAGCAGCTGGTTCAAATGGAGGCAGAGTGAGCTTTTCCAACACAAGGTCCCATGCAGGTAATGGTGATCTTCTAAGAGGCCTTAGATTTTTGGCTCCTCTAAGATACTGCTTTAGTAAAGAATTAGAAAAGATTGGTGGCTCTGTATTGTAATGAGCCAAAATGGCAGAGGCATGGATTTTGATTGATGAGAAAGATGGGCCTTTGTCAAGCATCTCAGTTAAGTATTTTTTTGTGCTGGATTCCAAGCAGATAATCTCTTCCATTTGTCAGCATAAGATTTTCTAGTACTAGGCCTTCTGGCTTCTAAAATGACATCCATCACAGCTTTACTGAGAGGTGTTTGCATGACTGGATGATTAGCCATGCTGCCAGGTTCAGAGTCTGTAGTCGATTGTGCAGGATCCGATTGTTTTGCTGGGACAGCAGTTGTGGTCTTTGAGGCAAGGTCCAAGCTGGGTATTGAGAAGTTCCTTAGGATTGGGTACCAGTATTGGCGGGGCCAGTCCACGGCAATCATCATCTTTGGCTTCTCGTGTCTGACTTTTAGGAGGACCTTTGGTAGAAGAGGCAGAGGAGGAAAGACGTAAACAAATAGGTTTTTCCAACTGAAGGATAGGGTGTCCACTTTCCATGATTGTCTGCGATAAGCCCTTGTGCAGAATTTTTTTCAATTGATAATTTTGAGGAGAAGCGAATAGATCTGTGTGGGCTCCCCCATTTCTCTGTTATCATGCTGAAGACTTGTGGATTTAGTTTCCACTCGTGAGTATCCATAAGGTTTCTGCTTCAAGAGCGTTTTGTTTTCCTGGCAGGAATTGAGCTTGAAGATGTATTTGGTAGATCAAAGCTGTGTCCCACAGTGCCATGGCCAATCTGCAAAGGGGGTAAGGAGTGTGTGCCACCGTGCTTGTTTATATACCATATGACTGTGGTGTTGTCAGTCTTTATCAGTAGTAGTTGTCCTGGATGAAGTAAATCCTTGAAGGCTGTTAGGGCATTTTGACCAGCTAGCATCTCTTTCTGGTGGATATGCAGATGCATTTGTTTTGGTGTCCATAAGCCCTGAATGCATCTTCCTGCCATGTGGTCCCCCCAGGCATAATCTGATGCGTCTGTTGTCAAGGTTTGGCTGGCAGGGGTTAGATTGAAGGGCAGTCCCATGTTTTCATGACATGCCTTTGCCCACCATAGAAACTCCTGTTGCAGGCAGGGAATGACAGGAATCACTGTTTCCAGACTATGTGAGTGTTGACTTCATAAACTTTTTAGGTACCACTGAAGTTTCCTCAGATGCAGTCTTGCATATGGAATTAAGATGCAGGATGCCATGCAGCCCAGAGCCTGCAGAATTTGTCTTACAGAAGATTGGGTTTTTGTTGCCATCAGTTTGAAGTAAGTAGTCCGTTGCCTTTGCTCGTCTGGTGTGAGGTAAGCCATCTGGGCAGTTGTATCTAAGCTTGCACCCAGGAATGTTATCTTTTGAGAGGGTACCAGTAGTGATTTATTTTCATTTATTGTGTACCCTAGGCATGTTAGAAGCCTTCTCACAAAACGCCAGGTGTCGAAGAAGTGTGTCCTTGTTCTCTGCTTGAATGAGAGAGAGTCATCCAAGTAAGGATATATTTGTATACTTCTTTGTCTGCAAAACGCAATTACTGGTGCCAGGCACTTTGGCTTATCTACTGCACCCAGGGTCTTTACAAAGGGCAGTGCAGAGAATTGGTAATGCATTAAGCCAGCCTTGAATCGGAGGTATATTCTGCACGATTGTCTTATTGGGACATGCAGGTATGCCTCTTTTAGGTCTAAAGTTACCAGCCAAGCATTCTTGCCCAGCATGGGCAGAAGCTGCTGCAAAGTCAGCATTTTGACTTTTGGTATGTCCAGGTATGTGGTCAAGTCGATACATCCAGTATTGGCCGCTAGACTTTGTCCTTTCTGGGTACCAAGAACAGTCGAGTAAACACTGTGTCCTTTTTCCTGTTCTGGTACTGTCTGAATGGCCCCCATATCCATGAGGGACGTAACCTTTTTCTGTGCCTCTGTCCATTGATATTTTGGCAGATCTGGCCAACCATTTGCCATTGGCAGAGTGTGGAAATGGAATCTGTATCCCTGTGATACGATGTTTAGTACCCACTTGTCCTGGGTTATAACTGCCAATTTTGAGCAAAAAGTGCTAATTTTCCCCTTATGGGTGTTGCCAAAAGATAAGTGCTTGGTGGAGGCAGAGGGAAGTCATTGGGATTGCTTTCTATAGGTTTGTGCTTTATCTCCTCCAGATTTGGAGGTGGAAGCGCCCCATTGCTTATCTTGCACCTAGTATCTGGAACCCTTAGGGCATCTAGATTTTCCCCTTTGAGCTCTGTATGGCACAGGAAAGGACCAATTTTTTGTAGGCCAGTGTTTACTGAATCTTGGTGGCTGCACTTGTAAGAAGTCTTTAACAGTTTGCATAGACTTAGCTTTGTCTTCCATTTTCTTTAGAACCTCTTCTGCCTGAATTCCAATCAAAGAATCATGCTGTAAAAGGTGCATCTAGCAATTTAGCCTTAACATGATCAGGCAAATTTTGTTCCTTTAACCTAATCAGAGATCCAGTAACTGCGGCCCTGCAAGAGGCCTCTAAGAAATCACAAACCACTGCAAAGTATGCTTTCCAAATTGTTCAGCTGCATGCATTAATTCCTGCAATTCCTTATTTTCTGCACAGTCTGAAACAAACATGTTCTGTTTCAGCAATCCCATAACATGCTGTTGGTACTTAATCATATGGAATTGACAGTTTAAGGCCCCGATTGCCAAGGTTGCAGATGTATTAACCTTTTCTCCCCATCTGTCTGGTGCCCTTGAATCTCTGTCATGGGTGTAGGATTTTTTGCTGTTGAGGCCTTAACTCCCTTTGGGCCCTGTGAAACAGTTTCAGGATCAGCAGCAGGGTTTCTAAATAAAAATTTAGGCGAGTCAGGTTCCCTGTAATATCTGTCAGGCTTACTGGGAGGCACAGGTAAGGAGTCAGGGGTCAAACTTGACTACGAAAACACATAATCCACAATGTCTAAAACAGGGGGGATGGCTAAAGGCTTCTGCTGAGGGAGAAGGAAATCTCCGAGCCTCTTGATTCTGAGAAATCTTGACTCTCCCAGTAAAAATGCTCCCTCAAAGTATGCAAGGTTTCTCCAAATGAATAATCCTCAGGAGGAGATGCAGATGAAGACTCCTCAGCAGCAGAATCCTTATAGGGAGGTATAGACAATTCCTGATCAGAAGAGGAAACAGAAGAAATAGAAATCTGATCTGAAGATTCATAAGTGTCTTGCCTAGGCCTCTTATCTGGAGGGGGGAGGGTACCCCTGATCAAGGTAATGAGGTCTTCAGCCATTTTGATGATCTGTTTTTTTTTAGGTATAGAGGCCTGTGTACGCAGCTCATGAGTCGGTTTTTTAGTTTTAGAAGTTGCTTTGGTCTTTGGTTTTGCAGCAGTCAACGGTTGGATATACAAATGTTGAGGTCTGAATACACCCTCAGAAGCCAGTGCCTGCTCAGCGGCTCCGGACCCATCCGAGGGAGATGCATCCGTCGGTCCAAAACTTGAGTATCTTGCGGCATGCCAGACTCCACATGGGTGTCGGTAGAGGCCTGCAATTCGAAGGTAGCTGGTATCAGAGGGTGCAAAAGCGCCAGAGTACCGGCGACTGGCTTAGGAGAAGCTTTGTCGTCTGTTTTAGATGGACTGCCTTTCTCCGTCCTTTCCTTCGCGTTTTTTATGTACTCCGGTAGTCTGATTGTTATCAGACAACATTTCTAGGTAGTTAAATCAGTTTCCAAAATACTTTGATGCAAAAATATACAGACGCTTAATAGTGCATTGGTTAAATCTAGCACAAAACCGACAGCCAGACACGTTGTGATCAGGGCCTAGGCAAGGAATACAGTATAAATGGAAATCCTTATGGAGGTATTTGTTTCCCACAAGTAATACAAATTATTAACTTTCTCGGACTTCAGTAAAAAGCAAGAAAAAAAAAAAAGTTTCCCCAACGGGGTACTTGACTAGTGGATACTTCAGTTCTGAAACTCAAACTTTTCAGTAGTCGGCCGATCGGCACTTGCTGGCAACAACTAGAAAACCTTTTCCATTTGCTAATAAACGACTGGCTAGTAGCAAGCTTTCTTGTCTCCATTAGTACCTATTTATGTACTTAGGTGCCTAAAGGGACTTAAGAGCCTATCATCCAGGCAGTCAACTGAAGGTGACTGATGTCAGGGTGCATCAAACACCCCCGCTCTTATGTGAGAAGATCCAGTCTGAGAATAAGCACCTGGCCATTTCCCCAAAAAAAAAAAAAAAAAAAAAAAAAGAAGAGAGAATGCTGCATGGGCCAGAAGGGAATCACCACAATGATCTTGGGGAGAATATTCCTTCTAATATTAGTGGAAACAGTGGAAAACCTTACATGAACATTCCTGCCCAAGGAAAATTAAAAACATTTGTCTTTCAGGCTTTCTTGAATGGAAGTCATGGAGCAGAATCTTGTCAACAGATTGTACAGAGACGGGCCAAAGAGATCTACTCAAGGAACTCCCCATGGATTGATCAAATCTTGGAACCCCCCCCCCCTTCCGATCTAATTTCCATTCATGAGAGTCTTCCCTTGGCCTGCACAGCTTGTCACACAGTTTTGCTGACAGAATGTAGAATGACTGCAGAGTGAGACTGTGGTGTGAAGCTATATCCCAAGCTAACATGGCTAGCCCACAGAGCGGGTACAACCTGGTTCCCCCTTGCTTGTTGATGTACAACATGACTGATATTGTCTGTAACAATCTGAAGAGGTCCAGGGACCAAAAGATGGCTCAGAGTGGAGTGCCTAGATCAGGGCAAGCATCTGTTATGTTTGTTTGCATCTATCCTTGGTGTTCACACACCTTGCACTTTTATCCCTTATAAAACTGCTCTCCAAGCAACGTACAACGGGACTGACTGCTCTGAAACATGAAGGGAGAAGGGGAGACCTGGATTTAGGGATATTTTCTCCATAAAGTAATTTCCCTTCTGACAAACCCTAGTACTGGATCTAAAAAGACAAGGGCTGCTAGTGTTAGGACCAAAGAAACTTTCAAATTCCACTGTATCTTTCTCATGTGGAGTCTTGCAAGGGGTGTCACGAAAATCATAGACGCTACAATACCAAAGGCTCTCCAGTTTGATTTTCTGCTGTGATGCCCTCTGTGCGGATTCTGCATGTCCTCCCTGCATTCACATGATTTTCTTCCAGGTGCTCCGGTTTCCTCCCACATTCCAAAGACATGCGTCTGGAGCCTCTCCCCCAGGCCTCCACTGAAAATGGGCTCTGTCCCAGTCAGACTTTCCTGGTAAGTAGATGTTAAAATAAATTAAATAAACAAAATCTCTTTGAACTGTGCTGTCTAGTTGACACAACAGGAACAAGAAAGGGTCTCCAAATGGATAAAGTCTTGCTTGTACCAAACTGGAGAACTTCTTATGGTGAGGGTGACTAGTTGACATCCCCAAAAGACACAATTATGTGAGAAGAGGGTCAAGAAAGACCTTTGAATGTTCTCTTGGAATCAAGTTTGTGAAACAGACCTCTTACCCAAAGGAAGGATTCCTGATACACTAAAAAAGTCTCTGCAAAGATAAACAAGTCATTTAATTATGGAAAATGTGGATACCCTGGATCCTGCAATGGAAAGAAGCCGAACAGCAAGAACAAGGCGAACAGCAGCTGCCAGGGTGGGAGGGGGAAACATCACCATTCTGACTTACTGGACTGTGCTTGGTTTTGGGAGTTAACAGAATTGTTCTTGTAACCCTCTTGCCATTTTTTCTTAAATGTGTTTTTACCTGCATAGTGTTCAGACTGTTTAGTAGGTTTCTTACATAAACTGGATGAGGATTTGGAGAATCTCCTGGAATGTCAGGAATGAAAAAAATCTTAGTTTCCCTGTATCAGCTTACCATTTTCATCACAGTTTGATCAGCTGTGCAACAGAAGGGATAAAGACTAAACATCTATCCAAAGGAAAATTTAAAATCTCATTTATCATCATCTGGGAGGTTCTGAGAATGCAGTGATGCAAACCTCCTCAAAAACAGTACCAATTGTCCATAGCCCTGGAAGAATTAGCTGAAAACAATGAAGAGTGACTTAAACTAACCTATTTAAAGCAGATTTTTCCTCACAGATAGACACTGCAAACAAGACATTCCTCAAAATTAGTCAGAACATGAGCCTGACAATTCAGAAAACCAAAGATGTAAAAGTATACACTTCCCCCATACTTAATTTTCCATCCATATCAGTTAATTTTAGTCCTGATCTTTCTAAGTGTTTAGCAGCAGAGGGATTAAATAAAGCTACCTGCTGCTAGATCAGGTTTGGGAAACACTTAGGATATATAAAAAGTTCCTTAGTCTTATCTGCCTTTTCAAGGGCAGCTGGCTGGCCGTCAGAAAAATTACAGGCAGTAGTACACATTCCCCCAAAACTGACAGAACAAGAGGAATGCTGCAGGTTCTGGAAATTCCTTCTGCAAAAGCTCAGTATTTTCTGAGGAGTTCTCCTATTGAAAACACTGGCACATTCAAGAAATAGTTTCAGAGAAAGAGATCCCACACACACACACAAGAAAGTCAAAAACTGAACTCTTCTCTGAATCAGAAATTTGAGGAGAAACCCCTGTACATCTCCCTTCGTCCTCATGTCCAAATTCAGAATCTTGAATCTCTTCAGGGTAACAGTAAAGCTCAGAAGGGCTTGGCACCCAAACTTGTAGTCAGCTCACCTCGAGCTGCCTAACAGTTTAGGAGCATAAAAGATACCCTGAAGCCTTGGGAGCTGGTTAGCTACTAGATTCCTTGGCAGGATATTTACTTATTTAACAGGATAGTCCAACTGGGACCAGGCCCATTTTCAGCAGAGGCAACAGATACAAATAACAAAAGCTATAGGTTGTAAACTTATCCAGTAGTAGCATAAACAAAACACAAATTATACAGAATACATATACAAGTTATAAAAAAGCACATATAAAACAGTACAAGTAATACAAGCATGAGTAATACATAAAAATAGAAAAAAATAAATTGCTTTGTGTGTTATACACTTATAATCAATAATTTAGTTAGATGCGACTGTCACTATTTGCAGTATGTAAAACACTGCTGTAGGTGAAGAGTTTGGGTGCAATGGAGGTAATAAAGGGCGAGTAAAAAAAGGTAGGACAGACTAGAAGGAGAAAGTAAGGCGATTCTTATGATGAGTTTAGGTGTTAGATAAAAGATGCAAACTTATTCAGAAATAAACAAAAGAACATAAATTACACAATACATATACAAGTTATAAAACAAAAAATAAAAGGAGAATAAGTTAATGCATAAAAATAGCAGAAAAACAATTGTGTGCGTTATACATTTAGAATCAAGAATTATTCTAGACGCGACTGTCATTATTTGTAGTACACAAAACATTGTATGTGGTGTAGGCGAGTAGTTTTGAGTGCAATGAGGTTATTAGGGGTGGAATGAAAAGATTGGACAGAGTGTCTAGGGAGAGAAAGGGGATTCTTGTGATGAGTTTAAAAGGCAAGATAAGTTAGACATATATCAAGTAGACAGAAAACATCTGCAGAGGAACATAGACAAGTTAAGTATTAGAAAACCACTATAGCTGGATGTCAGCCAGGAGTTAGACAAAAGGGAATGACAGTCAACCACGAGTAAGACAATAGCAGAGCCACAAATTAGACAGATGGAACTTTAGAATTACTTTGAACTGTGAGGGACTGGCAGTGGTTAGGATGTGCTGTGGGGTTAAGTTCCAAGTCATGGAAATTCGATTAGAGTAAAAAGCATCTCCATAGTGATTGTTGGCTTTTGTGACTTGTAAAAGGAGTTTGCCAGAAGATCTCCTGTGTTTTCTGTTAGACTGAGACGGACTTAGATTATGCAGTGCTGGACACTTGTCCGGCTGGTAAATAATTATGCCATGGGCATAAGATGGCATAAATTGGGTGAGAAGTAATTGCGCAACTCAATCTAATTTAGTTGACCTAAAGCAGTGCAGTTAAGAGATCTATATGGTGAGTTGTCACCAAATCTGGCAATCTTATTGCAACAAGCATCTAGTTTTGTTAAATCAGTTTTCTTCAGGTTGGTGAAGATAGGAGAGGCATAAAAAGAGTAGTAGAGAGTAGAGGAGTCCTGGCAACAGATTGCCTTGTGGAGGCAGTGAGGAAAGGTTTAATTCTGTAAAGTGAACCTAGTTTTAATATGGACTTTTTTACCGATAGACAAATGTTTGTCAAATCTCATGCTATTATCACTGTAACCCCAAGTAGCTTAGTGTGTGGTACAAATTATATCTTGGAATTGTTAGAATGCATCTAAAAAGGGGAATGCACATCTGTGGTTTTGTTACTTGAAAATGTTTAGTTTTGTTGGGATTGAGAATTAGAGTCAGATAGCCAAGGTTCTACTGCTTTGAAGAAAAGTTGGATTATTTTTTGGAGTTTAGAGAGGAGAGTGAGGGGGCAACAAACAAGCATGGAATCTGTGTACTGTAAAGATTGTAGCTTGGTGGGTGGCAGTGTGGAGCTTGACAAACATGCTAAATAGGAGTGGATGCAAGATACAGCCTTGAGGAACACCTAGGCAGGATAAATCATGTTGCCATTTTATAGCTTGTTGTCTACCAGATAGGTAGTTATGGAATCATATGGAAGACTGTATTGCTTTAAATTAAGACATGAGATTTTATTAAAGTAGTTTTTGGTGAGAGACCATACTGAATTGCTTAGGACATGTCTAAGAATGTGGAGGATACTAAATAAGTCATTTCTGTATTGGTTGATGGTGTTTGTGAAGGTTAGGAGAGCTGTAGTGGTACTATGGCGAGGCCGGAAACCATGTTGGGAATTAGTTAGAAATTTGTTTGATAGTAAATAATTCAGTAACTGGGAATGGATGCACTTTTCTAATTTTTTTATAGCGTTGATAAGATTGCTATTGGCCTAAAATTAGAAAGTTCTGTACAGGTCCCGCCTTTATGAAGTGGTGTGATGTAAGCTATTTTCCAGATTTTGAGAACACACTGTTCCATTATGGATCGACTGATCAAAATGGAGACTGGATAGGAGAAAACTTATCATCTGAATACCTCAAGATAGCTGTTGACGCTATCAGCAGCTAGAGCAGTAGGTCTAAGTTTAAGTAATTTCTTTATGATGCTGGTTTATACAGGGTTAAAGGAGAAAGCACTGGATTGGCCTTTTGTAGTTTTGGAAATAGAGGTGTGCTGCTGCTAATGTTGGTCAGAGTTAATATGGAGCTAGTGAAATACGTATAGAGTGGCTGGCTATACTGTCTATGTGGTTTGTAGTGGTAGGTGTTGGGGGTTGTGATTGACCTGGCTTAAGTAGTTGATTTATGGTGGCCCAAAATTTTTAAGGCCGTTTTTATATTTGTGTTGTGTCACAATGTAATAGGATTTTTTTTCCATTTTGACCTGTTTCTTGGCTTTATTTCTTAGCTGCCAATAAGTATCTAGAATGGTTTGATTTTTGCTGGTCTGATAGTATGTAATAGCTTAGTTTCCTCAGTTATCCAGGGAGCATAGTTGTTTTCATTCTAATGGTTCTAGGTGGTGCTTGGCTACTGAGTATATTTAAAAATATATTATTAAAACTATGATACCGCATTATCTAATGGGAGTGATATTAGTGGGGTCTAGTCACATTGCTGTAAGGTTGATATGAATTGTTTGAGGTGAGAAATTTCTTCTACTGCGTTTGTCTATATGTAGTATTTTTAGGGAAGTGCAGATATTGTCGGACAAGGCAGGTGGGTATGGTTACTAATAGTATCTGGGAGGCAAGAGTAGGTTATTGGTCAATACCCAGTCTGGTAGTGACTGTCTTAGTTTTTTTGTCAATATTAGTTGGGGATTGAATTACCTGGGAGAATCCATACAAGTTTACGAAATTTGTAGGATTGTTTTAAGGCAGGAAACCCAGTCTGTATTGAAGTCACTCATTGCTACCATTTCTCGAGAGAAAGAAAAGGATGACCAGTGGATGAAGTCCTCAATCAAGGTGGGATTGTTACTAGGAGGAATGTAAATTTAGTTATAGCTTTTTGGGAGTTAATTTCAGGTCTAGTAAATAGTATTTCAGCATTACTGAATTTAAGAGGGTTAGGTTCTACACTTTAAAGTGTGTTTTTGTAAATAATAGCTATACCTCCACCGCATTTATTTAATCTGTCCAATCTATGGATGTTACAGCCTTAAAGTTAAAATTTCATTGTCATTTATCTCCGGTTTTAGCCAGGTTTCAGTTACAGTTACTATATCAGGGGACTACAGTGAGAGATGCATTAAAATTGATGTTTTGTTCACTATGCTCCTCAGAGTCAAATTTAGAAGTAAGTGGTCTGATTTTTCTGTGAGTAGGGTTAGTAGCAAAGGGAGCATGTGGAGGGGAAGGTGCGTTTGGGTGTTGATTAGTTATGGGGCTGGATTTGGGTGGACGTCGCCATCAAGTCTCAAGTTTAATCTCACCTGCATTACTTGAATTAAGTGAATGAATGTAAGTTTATTATATTGACGGAGTAGAGGTGGAATGGTGTGCATATCTGTGTGAAAATGCAATTTTAGTGGCGTTAAGGTTTGCTGCTATATCAAAGTGTATAACTTTAGCATGGTGTAGTGGGGGATAGTACAGGAATAGGTGGTGTTGGTAAAATGTTACACTAGAGGTCAGGAAAAGAAGACTTGAGAGAAGTTAAGAAGAGGACCATTTTAAATAATGGGTAATTTCTGTTTTGGGTTGTTTGAGAGATCAAAACACAAGCTCTCTACAGAAATAAAAACGTAGAAAACTACAAGTACAGGCAACCTAATTACAGTCAATTCCAATGTCCAAAACAAAAACCTTCTTTAACAGTGGCTCCAGAGAAAAACTTCAGTATAAACAGTACAAACAAAATCTTTTAAGTTATACAACACCAACAATGTCAGGCAAAATGCAATTACGATAAACTTTACATGGAAGATAGTAACTATACATACAGCAGGAAGAGAGAAGATAGTAACTATACATACAGCAGGAAGAGAGAAGATAGTAACTATACATACAGCAATAAGACTTTTTATACCAATTATATTCTATACAGATATAGTTAAATAAATATTTCAACACAATTTGGTACAATTCTGTACTAAAGTGAAATAATTTATAACCCATATAGCTAAAGCTACTGCAGAGATCAATATAATGAACATCTGAAATTCCAGAGGATGCAAACATTGGGTCTGTGCATTTTTTAGAAACCACTGAAACTTTCTCAAGTGTAACCTGGTGAAGAGAATTATAGCCGCTATGAACCCCAGCATCCTGGAGTACTTCCATACTATGCAGAACAATGTTTAACTTATTTTTTTCTTTACAGAGCCCTGCAATGACCAACCTGGAGAAGTAGTACCTGTTCTATCAAAAGTCCCCCCCCTCCAGACGCATTCAGCAGTGTCCCCCCATATGTCTGTGTTCCAGTAAATATGGTTCTCTCATGCCCAGTTCAGACATTGGAATAGCTGAAGAGAATGTGGCTGCCCCCTGGTTCGTGACGACTGAAAGGACTACACCAGAAGAATCCGAAGAGGTTAGGTGAGGGGTCCGAGGACTGACTGATGACCACTGCAGAGTAACCCACCATAGGCTGAGGCAAGGACTAAGCCCACAAAGTCAGCGAAGGCTCTCTGGTCAAGTACTTTTTTTCCTACAAACTACTGAAGTCGGACCAGCAGGACCAGTGGCAAGAATCTGTGCTGCAACTGAG
Organism: Protopterus annectens; assembly: GCF_019279795.1. NCBI lineage: Eukaryota > Metazoa > Chordata > Ceratodontiformes > Protopteridae > Protopterus > Protopterus annectens. Next base: position 967,530,047 of record NC_056743.1, read on the forward strand.
GAGTAAGCTTCAGACGAGGTCAAAAATGCTGGCATGAGTAAGAAGATAAGTTGTCAAACAGTTTGCACAAACAGCACTTAAACTTTCGTACACATGCAGAACCCTCAAAACACTAATGCACAAGCGGCACACGAAAATTCCTGTCAGAAACCCCTTCAGAACAAATTTAGTCTGATAGGTTGTCACAGTAAGAACAAAAGCACTACATAACCCAATGTACTCCCTGTCCAAATAAAACATTTGCCACCCAAAAAAAAATGTTTACAGAATCAGTACATTTTTCTTCTAAAATACACTCCTAAATTTGCTGAAGCTAAAAATAATGGTCCCCAACAGAAAATTTCTATTTTTAAAGAAATATCTGGCTTCTTAAAAGGACCAGAATTGCTAATAATATTTTTTACATTTTTCATATAAGTGCACATACAAAACAATTAAATTTTCCATATGGAAGAGTTCCTCAAAGGAAATGTATCTGTCAAAAAGGAGCTGAAGTGCCAGCCCCTGCACTTGTGAAGCCGCTGAGCTGCTTCTTCACGAGGCGGCAAGTAAGATTTTCCCTCCTCAAGGCTGATATATTCACTCGTCAGAGTGGAAGTGTGGGAGAAAGCCAGAGCTTTTGCAACCTGGCCAGTCGCTGTGTCTTGGGCAAGACACAACTCGTATAACCTAAATGCTTCTGCACCAGTGGAAATGATGAACATCTGGTGGCAATACCAGTCCTGTTGAGTAGAACTACCATTTCAGGGAAGGTGTCACTACGTAGGTGGGGGGAGTGCTCCCCTTGTAATGTCATTGCATGCTCCTCTCATGAAGTCAGCCAGCACAATCTGGAGAGGTATGACCAAGCAGTGATGTCCACTGCAAGCCTCAGCAATACGACAGCTGCTCAGCTGACACCAATCTATTCACAGCGTGCGTGCACACACTTGCATTACACCCAAGACATCCTACACATGAGGGATGGAAGATTCACGTGTATAGCTTACCCAAAAGGGATATCCTCCCACAGTAAATTACACAAGGATACCACTGAATGTTTGGATAAGAACATTAGGCATTTGGCAAATGAAACAACAAAACAATGGCAGTATGAATGAATGAATTATTTCAGTTCAGGATTATCATCTTAAACTGCACTGCTTCATAATACAATGCACACATACACAATACATATCCTGCGATCATTTGTCACTTTCCACCACAAAAAGTTTAAGCATAGAATACTCTAGGAAGTTTTACACCCAAATTCTCAAATCATCTAATATATTCATTCTTCCATTAACAGGTCACACGCTCTCTGTAGCAAAGAATGGATTTGATTTACCACACAGAAATCTTACCAAGTTAACGTAACAAAATGAAATATACCCATATTCCATTCCAGGTCAGCCAAATACACCATCATAACCCCACAACCAGTGACATTTTAAATTTGTAGTCCTTAATTTTACAATCCTTCAAGTTTATCTAACCAACACACCTGACAGCTCAAGATACAATAGAAAATATTGGTGACAGCCTTATCAAGCTCCGCTAGATTTGCTCAAACGTGTTGACGTAAATGCATGTAGTTTAACTTTATCCTTTAACAAATTCTAATGAAAAAAATGTCAATAAAACATGCATCGAACAATACCACTGTACCCTCAAAGGCATACTCTACATCAACACTCTACACCATCAGGATATATACCCACTGAGCAAACAGTCTTTACAGCATTGGTGAACTTCAATGATACCATCTACCAATCATTACTACTCTAGTCACTTTTCTTAACAAAACTGCCATTAACAGTTTACAAGGACTTAAAAACATCAATGCTGGCCTGTACAATATAGACATACAACGGACTTTGTCACCAAAATCTGCTGCCATGACACAAACTGATTTAGTCTCTATATTAGATTATAAAGTTGCACTAATCTAGATACTACAACTGCTGGATGAACATAGGCCAGATTTGGAAGACTATAATTTCCTCAAGTTACTCAAATGAGGTCTTATAAAGATTCGGGTAACAACCGATATATGTTCCATTATTTCTCTTTCTTTCAGGGTCAATTTTGGCAATCTTAACTGGTCTCTTATTTCATGCTCCCATTTACCCCATTTCATTAGTGCCTTAAACAACTTGGTATAACATTGCCTGATAAGTTCTATCATTAAGAGAGTCTGTACTAAACAGCAAAGAGTTCATTAAAACTCATTTAACCTCAGGCTCCATCTTTTTCTCTTAATTTGTGGTAATATGGGGAATTAGAAAAAAAATAGTTTTCTTTTAGCAAGTTAGGCATAAACTTGTACTGCCTGTGAAAAACTTTACAGTTCCTGCTTCACTTTTTCCATTCAGCCCATCACAACACTTTTTCCTCTAAATCATCAGCAGTTCTCCCAGTCAGACTTCCACAATGATAGGAACTCTCCAATTAATTAGTCCTCTTAGTTTCCTGTTAAGTTTAAGTCCAATTATGAAGTGGAAATAGCCTCATGGGCTAAAGACCTCCACAAGGTCTTCTACAGCTATGTCTGAAACCTTATTGGTAGCACACATCACTGCACTGAACTTGTCAATGATGTCGCTTCAGTGACCAAAGCAAATTTACTGGCTGACAAATTCAGCTCAAACTTCATCTCCCACTCACCTCTGCCTCCCTCCGTGAAATACCTGATAACATACCCCACAAAACTATTAAGAAGAAGCAAGTCCTGGCAGCTAGCTCTCACCAAGGCCTAAAACACATCCTCAATGGGCCCCAACAATCTCCTGGGATGCCTCCTAAATAGCTAGATAAACAAGACCACTTAAGTCACTTTTCAGCTATAGCCTCAAAACATGCTTTGTGCCATAAGAATGGAGGACTGCTTCAGTTATCCCGCTTCACAAGGGCGGACCATCAGCTGACCCCAGAACACCCTAAAAATACTAGACTCAACCCATTCTGGCTTGGACAAAAGAAGATCATGTCTACTAAACCTGGAAAGATAAAGTGAACAAGCTCTAGCCTAGGGAGTACGCCTTCACAATATGAAAAAGAAAAGCTACAATGCTACTCCCTCCACGTGGCAGCTAGCTCCAAGATAATCCGTTTAGCGGGTATTATGTATCCCCTTTCTTGTAGTTGCTGGTATGCAAGCACTACATATGTATCCCAGGTCCTTCCTTAAATAAAAACAATTTTTTTAATTATGTTCAGTTAACAACGACAAATTGCCTACTTCAAGAAAGGTAGCTGGAAGAGACTTACAATGAATGAGTAATTTCCTGTCTAATCATATTGAGCCAAGTTACCATAACAAGAAATTTGCTCCGAGGAAAGTGTTATTAGTGTTTGAACTAGTACTTTGAAATATTATCAGACCGATCATTGAGAAAATGCCCCCTTCAGCATAGAGTAAAATGCCCCTTTCAGCATGTACATGGCTCAACATACGAGACAGATAAAATGTTCACAAAAGGTTCCTTACCAAGAGAATACAGGTTATAAACACATCATCCTATACAGATCGCCTTAAAGTCCTCTCTCTATACTAAATCTCCAACAGGGTACTGAGAGGTAATCTATGCCTAGCATAGAAGGCATCCAAGGGCCCAGCTCTGATGGATCATTCGCACACTCACAAAATGATGAGAAGCACTAGATCCAAGGATTTAAATTTTGCTTGTGACATAAGACCCATTGGCGAGACAGATGCGTCTCACCAGGTCTCCAAGCTTTGGAAAGTACAGTCGTGTACACATAACATAAATGTATATGTTAGTGTGTATTCACTGTTGCAGTCATCACATTTGGGTCATCTACTTGCAGTAGCCATCAGTCGGACGGATTATCAAAGTCTTGGGTACTGCGTCGGTTGCTGTCTCATCTTCCGTGACATCAGGTAGTCAGGGGTATAAAAAATGTACCCAACCCCATTGTACAAATTTTTCTTGCTGCAGATGTCAGGTGCCCCCCAAATGGGAAGCA
>NC_056743.1:967534515-967644515 GCF_019279795.1 Protopterus annectens
GTGTGGGTGTGTCAGCTACTTACATCTGGGTCACAATGCTCCAAAGTTAGCATGGAGTCTTGTTTGTGGTCTGGAGAGAAACACAGTCCAGTCCTAGGTCTGGAGAATTTTCCTTGTGTGCTGTTACAGGACATTCTGCTTGGTGCAAAGACATGTATTTGAAAATACTGACTACACCCACTTCTGATTTAGTGGCCTTCCCTTACCAGCAGCACTGGTGAGGACTGAGGTTCATTAATTACTGGTCTGGGGTTGAGAGGCCAACATAGAGTATATCACCTCAAACAACAAAAGTCAAGAAAGAATGGAAGAAACGTTAAACAAATATTCAGATAAGGTGATGATAACACTGTAAAATTCGGGTTCAGGCGCCTAGGCAGCGAGATATTTCCATGTGGTACATTTGACTGGGGACACATGGCTGAAGTGACATTCAGCTGCAGAGAAATATGGCTGTTTGCAAATTCCCTGTGGGCAAAGAGAAGCACACCCTGCCATGCTCACAGCTTTAATAACCAAATGAGCGGTGGTAAAATAATTAAAGAGTGTTGTGCTCAGTGTACAGTACATACTTATGTAACTACAACATGTAGAAGTGTGCTACAGCATGGAGGAAATCCTGCAGGCTACTGTAGTCACATTTATGCTCCAGTGTGTGTTTTAGGTAATGTTCCCTAGACACTGTGAAGGGGGTAGTGGTCCACACACTCCTATTATAAAGGCACTGCCCATTGTGCACTGCATTTTTACTGTCACTGACATGCCCTCTGGCCAGCCTGCTGCTGATGCCTGCCATATTGCCTGCTGTCTCACATTCCCTTGGGGACCATGGACATTGTTTCCCCCCTGTGCATTTGGTTACTGAAGTTGTGGGCATGGCAGAATATGCTTCTCTTTGCCCACAGGGAATTTGCAAACAACCATATTTCTCTGCAGCTTAATGTCACTTCAGGCATGTGTCCCCAGTCAAATGTACCACGGGGAAATGTCTCACTGCCTAGGCACCTGAACCCATAAAATTCAGAGGTAGAACTGAAGAAAGTTCTTGGGGAATACGGGACTGCTCAAGAAGAGACATTAAAAATGGAATTACAGAACAGAGCACATGGAGAAAACCTAAGATTTTAAGCTGTGCCACAGAAGCTGGAAGGAGCACACCACAGTATTACTTTTATGAAATTACAAATAAGCAACTGGACTGGTATTCCACAGCACTAGATGTTAATTGAAAGGGCAAACCTGATTATGAAAAATCAACCTAGACCTTTAATATTATAGATGCAATCGTTGCAGCATAAGGAATTCATTCTGACCAAACTGTGACAGAAGAGCAAAGTACTAAAAGTGGGATATAGCAGACTGCAGAGAATGATTACTCACTGTACACCAGGCAGAAGAGGAGTAAACTCTTTCCTTTGTTCAGGGAATGTGAAGAAGCAGGCATGAGATTCAAACTACTGTAATAAGACATCTTCAAAATACTCTTCCCTGGACAGCCAAAATAATTTCAGATGAAGTACATGCTAAGGAGGAAATCTGAAAGTTTGATCAACAAACAGTGAGCTCTAAAACTGATGGATATTCTGCTTGTTCTTCTGCTAATAAAGACCTCAGACAGACTGTGCCAGTGAAAACCTTCTCCAGTGTTTCCATGGGAAATGTTGGACAGAAGGAAAGAAATATGACAGCTGCCTAGAAGTTAGGGTACATTGGAAATGAAGTAGAGACAGGATTTGTGAGATGAAGATTAAAAGAATAAAGCCAGTAACTTGGACATTGACAAATGTGTGAATACAAAGCAATAATTATATATATATATGAAATATGACAGAAAAAGAGAACTCTGGAAATACTGGACCTTTTTCACTTGTAGTGGATTATACACCATATGCCCTACTTCATGCCAGTAATGTTCGGAAAAACACATGGGGAGGAAGAGGGAGAACGTTAACTATAAGTAAACAACATTTATTCTTACTACTACTATTTTGCAGTGCATGACTCTCTTTGCATGCTAGAGAGATAAGTTTTTTCAGTTACTTTTAAGTTTAATGGGAATACTACTATAAACAGTTGCTCCTGTTCCCCCTTTTTTAAATTCCTCCCTGCACTCTTTCTCCTTTTGTTTTTAGAACTGTAGGCAATGCAGTCTAAAATAAAAGTCTGGTTAAAAGAGCATGACAAAATAAACTTTAATGTGCTTTTTGCCATCCTTGTATGGGGAAATGACTGGATTAAAGCCCTTACCTTGATCTATTGACAATTTTTAAGAGAACACAAGTAAATGAAAAAGAATATTGAATATTGTAATATTTTTTCCTAGCAAGTAAATGTATGCTTAGAAGTAATTCTGTAGCTGGTCGTCATGTCTCCATGGATAATAACAATTTGCTACAATCTGATACACAGAAACTGGCTAGAAAAAAAAAAGATAGAAATTGGCTAGGAGATACTGTTATCTGAAAGCATTCATTTTTTTCCACAGCTGTGAGAACTATAAAGTTAAGACAAAACCAGCCTGTACTTACTAGAAGCACAGGTCACATCATATGTTTTGACACAGATGAACTTCCTTTTAGGTTAATTCAAGTATGCGAGTGTGGCTGCCATGGACATTTGACTCTATTATTAAGAGGGTACAATGTCAGTATTTGAAGAAGTACTTAGCATTAAGTTAATAGGCTTACGGGGGTATTGGGTTGTGTTTGAGTTTTTTTTCCCCAATGTAAGGCCGTTCAGGATGTCACGTGGGCTGACGTATATATGGCAAGAAACAACTGTATAAAATTTCAATCTGCCAAACCCAGTATGCATGTAACACGAAAGCTGAAACTAGACATTTAACAAAAAAAACCCGTTACACATAACAGTTACGAATAACCAAGCAATAATGCACAACAGGTTGTGTGTTAATGTGCAATTAATGCCCAACAAGGGGTGTTGTAGATGACCTCTACATTCCTGGAAGGGTGTTAACTGCACATTAACACACACCCTGGACATTATTCCGCTTAGAGAATGGGCTCTGTAAAACTGCTGTGTTTTAGTTATTTTTAAGTGCTATACTATTCTTTTTATATATTTCTGATGTACAACAGCTCCGTCACCTAATGTTTCAAACTTGCTGTACTATATGATCATGGTGTTGGAGAAAGCATGTCTCATCCAAAATGTATCACTTAAAAAAATATCCAATCATTTACTTTATTTTTTGGTCCCTTACTCCTAAAATTTTTAGTCTGTTCCCAGTCATTGATGGTTGAAGTTAATAAATAATGGCATATATTTCAGTTTCACACTTTTACTTCCCTCAGAAAATTCATACCAACACAAATCCTTTTACTGAAGCAAGTTTGTAATTTTATAATAGCAGAAATTACAATCTGTGCCTATTTTGATCCTTAGCCAGATTTCTTCAGCGTAAAAGTCCAGAGGTATGGAAACTTCTTTACTGTGGCTCTCTATCAATCTGTCATGCACACCTCTATTTCAGAAATTGTATACTAACACTAAAATCCTAATAGTCTTATTAAATAAGTTTTTATTTTGAGCCTTTGTCCTATGTTTACTTTAGGATTATCCAGGCATTCTGAAGATTCAACAGAGCATGCATTTCAACTGCCCAGATTTCTGCAGAATGTCCACATTTTGGGCTCGTATGTTTGGTCCCATCCTCATACAGTATGTAGTTTTCCGCCAAATCACTGGGGATTGAAGTTATTCACATAATGACAGACCTTTGAGTTTCAGACTTCATATGCTTTACATAATACATGGTAATGGAAACCTGTTGTTCTGGCAACTTTCTAAGTTTTTAAGAGCAATATTTTAAACCTGTCCTTATTTTTGTGGGTTCATCCCTCTTTACTTGAGGCTTTGTCCAGATTTCTAGTGCCTAAAGGTTGAGAGGTATGGTCATTAGGAGCCCAAACCTCTTAACTAACACTGCTGCTGCCAGGGATTGATGCGACTACACAGACACGCACACACGACACGCACGCACACACAACGGCACACACAGACACACACAACGGCACACACACAGACACACACACAGACACACACACAGACACACACACAGACACACACACAGACACACACACAGACACACACACAGACACACACACAGACACACACACAGACACACACACAGACACACACACAGACACACACACACTGTTCTGCTTTCATGCACACTTTCACTGACATGCAGACAGAAACATCCAAACACACGCACTTTTTCTAGTTTCATTTACTTCACATTCATTGAACAGCAAAAGCACTGCTTACTGAGTGTAAAATGATGGCTTCATCAATCTCCCGCATGCATAAACTCTCACACAGACTTAAGACATACACACCTGTCTTCTTTATTTTCATTTTCTTTTCCTTATTTCACACTCGCTACACAGCAAAAGCACTGCTTAGCAAGCATAAAATAATGGTAGCCATTATGTTGTTTCAGTCTGCGCTCCATGGTAGCTTGCTATGCTGCCGTGAAATGGTGGACTCTTTTTCATTGGGCATTGCTTCCACATTAATACCCTTCTGGGCAACCTTCGTTCTCCAATCAGGATGCATACTTCTAATCTCACATTCTCTACTAACTTTTTAATGCAATCATGTTTTCTGTAATGTCTTCAACTATCAATTGTTTCACAGTTGCATACAAAAAAAGATGGAGTAGTGAACTATGTTTAAAAATGTAGAGTGCAACTAGCTGTGCTACAGGAAATACACTTGGAAAGAAATGAACATGTGAATTTGATAAAGTTTTTCAATGATGGATATTGAGTGGAATGCCTGGGATGAAGGAGAAGAGGAGTACTTGCATTAATTGCAAGAGGAGCTATAATAATGACAGAAGAGGATAAAAAAATAGAGATGATAATGGTACAATTAGAGTACTAATGAGCTACTGCCACGTATTTATACGCCACCTAAAACTGCTGTAATGGAGCTTAAGAAAACTCTGGGAGAAATAATCACCTTTCAGCAAGGAATATTACTTTTAGGTGGAGACTCTAATTTAATTTGCAGCAGTGGAGATGTGCCTTGCAGGCCCAGAAGGGAATGCACAACAAAAGAGGGTCACCCTTGGAAGGCATTTATGAAAACTTTTGACATGGAACATGTGAATTCAGTAAAAGGAGTTTGGAGTGAATTTACATATTCCTCCAGATATAAAAACTGGGCTAGGCTAGACAGAATTTACATTTCACAGAAACATGTGCATTTAATTGAAGGTCCTGATACACACCTAATAATTATTTCAGATCATGCAGCAGTAATACCTAAAGTAAAAGCACAGGGTAATGAAATAAAAATGAGACACTGGTGCTTACCCACCTATCAAAAAGAGTGAAACGTAAGGAATGGGTAGCAGAAATTATTCAGGAACTTCTGAAAATATAACGTGGGAATATGGTACAATGAAAACGGAGATTAAAAATAAGGTAGAAATAAACCAAAGACATGGGTAAAAAGTAACAAGAATTAATTAGAGGGATTGACAAATCTTTAATTATTGCACAATAGGGGGAATCTCACAGAACAGGAGCCACTGCAGAATGCTAAACAGAAAATAAGGGATTACCTTGATAATATGCATGAGTAGATTTCTGTTAAACTGTTTTTTGATAACTGTAGAGCACAACCGCTTTTAGCACAACGACTCAGACAACAGAAAGTAGAAAGGGCTGCCACCAAGCTTAGGGAGTGTACAACTGCGAAAGTAATAAGAGATCTGTTACAGGTATTTGAAACATTTCCAAAATTATGTGACAGTCTGTACAAGACAGACACATCTGAAAATCAAGCAAAGGTACAGATGAAAATGTTTCTGGAAGAAGTAAATATGACAGTGTTACAGGTAGGTGAGGTTCTATTACTTCCAGGATAGGAGGAAAGGACATAAAAGGTTGTGATGCATAACCACTGTACTGGAAAGTCCCTTGGAGTAGATTATATTATGGTGGAAGTTTGAAAGCTAAGAAGGAAAAACTGATAAAGATCTTGAAGGTTTTGTTGAACACTGTTTTAACAGAAGTACCAACATCCTGGAAGAAAGCAGTGGTAGCTGTAATACTTAAAAATATGGTAAAGATCTGTCAGATCAGCTTCATATAGGTCCATTTCAAAAATAAGCCACGATTGTAAACGGTTTATGTCCATTATGGCTGAAAGAATAGCAAAACGTATGCCAAAATTAATAAATATGGATCACTGTGGTTTTCTCGAGGGGAGGCAAACATTTGACATTACCAGAACACTGATGATCCAGATGGAAGCATAGTGTAAGAAAATACCACTTTTATTGGTGGGTCTTCATGCAAATAATCAGGGGCGGCCCGTGCTATTGGACTGCAGCCCCCTCAACTGTACAATAAAAGAAATAAGAAATAAATGAAAAGAAAAAAAAAATTTAAAATTCGCGGACTTCGCGCATGCGCACTAGTCCGGACTGCAGTCCTGATTGAGAAACATGAGGAACGGAGCTCCCAGAAGTCTACGCAGTTTTAAACAGCATAGACTGTCTGGAACTCACTGGGAAAACGTGTCGGGGTCGGACTGCAACGTCAGCAGTCTGGAATTTGCTGCAGTCTCGTCGGGGGAAAGATCTCGCGGGTCTATTTGCGCGCAGGGTCTCTCGCGGGTCTGGATTTATGTATGGTGCTTTCACGTGCAGGGATCAGGGTGGATTTATTTATGATGGTTCGTTTCACTTGCAGGGATTGGATTTATGGTGGAGAACAGGTAAGAGTGTGTGTGTGCGTGTGTGTGTGTGTTGGGGGGGTTGTAACCCAGCATGATAATTTGAGTGCTGAGTAGCATAGTAGCTCTGTTAATAACAGTAAATGAAACTTTTTTAAGCGATCGCAGTTATGGGTATACTTGTCAGATTGTTTTCCAATACTTGTGGTTTTTGTGTGTGGGTCATTACTTGTGGTTTTTGTGTGTGGGTCATTACTTGTGGTTTTTGTGTGCGGGTCATTACTTGTGGTTTTTGTGTGCGGGTCATTACTTGTGGTTTTTGTGTGCGGGTCATTACTTGTGGTTTTTGTGTGCGGGTCATTACTTGTGGTTTTTGTGTGCGGGTCATTACTTGTGGTTTTTGTGTGCGAGTCATTACTTGTGGTTTTTGTGTGCGAGTCATTACTTGTGGTTTTTGTGTGTGGGTCATTTTTGTGTGTCGTTTATGTTGTTCAGCCAGTGACTTGCATCAAAGTCATTTAATTTACTTAGCAGCGTCTTGTGTGGTACTTTGTCAAATGCTTCTCCTTTTGTGTTACTCTGGTCACCCAGTCAAAAAACAGTGTTGGATTTTTTTTCTGGTGAGGGAGGTAGACACTGCTGCCATCAAGCAACACCTTCTCTGAAAAGCTAAGGCTGTCTTTCTCTAGGTGATCATAGTCTGATTATTTACCTTGTAGATTCACCTTCTGTGGTGTAGTGAGATGCCGAGATGTACATTGCAAATGTACATAAAGCAAGTAGTTGTTCTTGGCACAGCCTTCCACATGGGCATCTCATGGATGCTTTCTTGGCATGGGGCTAGCCTTGGTTTCAATGTGGGGATGCTTTTGTGCTGAGGGATTCTCCACCACTATGTCCCTTTCTTCCTTCCTTCAGAAAATGAAAGCTGGCCTTTGGCTGTTTTTCTCCTACCCCCACCAGCCTTCTAGTACTAAACTGGACCCAGCTGTCCAGTATTACGGACAGAAGATCTCTTTAAGTCTGCACTGGAAGATAGGCTGGGAAATCATTTTGGATTGTCTGAAGTGAGTATCCTGCCACTGAGGTGAGACAGTAAGGTTGGTATTTTTCTGCCTTTTCCATGTTGCTCCTCTATTGCAACCGCAAGTTGCATCTGTTCTCTTCCACACTTCAGGTAGCTTGCCTTGTCCCATGGTTTGTCACAGTGGGTACATGTAATATTAGGAGTTACTTCATCAGCCTTTAGGACAAAGACAGGTAGGACTTGGAGAGCTCAGTATCTAAAACTTTCCTAGTCTGTTGACCCCTACACTTACCCACAATGCTGACCAGGCAAGGACCCTGTTCACATCTCTTTTACCACATACTGAGAAGAACACATCATTTAATGTGACCCCAGAATACTATACTGAATAAACAATTTTTGTGTAAAAATAATTCCCTTTTCAGCATTTCTCAGCTGTTTTATCATTTGTGTACCTTTGTCTTGGAATTCTGAAGTTTTTCAGATCAACATGTTCCAGCTTCTGTTTTACTGAAAGTGTGACCAACTTTCACTCTCCCTTTCTGAGTTTTGCCTCACTCTGTCACCCGCTACTTCATGTTAATTAATTGTCCTGGGCTGTCAGTAGCCTTTTTATTTTAGCAAAGCTACTTCCATTGCTTCTAATGTTACAAAAAAAAAAAATAGGGGTATAGTTGTAGTGGTGGCAGTACTGCTTTCTGAACTCAGCAGTTGCTGTAGATGGGTGTCTTTTTGTGTAGTGGCACTTTTTTTTTTGCTGTAGTTGCTTTTTTTTCTCATTACAATTTTTATACATTACAGATGGCAAAGAATGTAAAAATGTCAGTGTGGGGAAAATATTCCACCTTAATACCAACATGTGCTTAGGTGAAAAGCATTTTGTAGAGGATTGTAGCATTCACAAGGTCTTTAAACCATATACTGTCAAAGGCAGGAAACACATGCTAGTGTTAGAAGGTAGAGGGTAGCTAACTACTGATTGATGGTTCAGGTTGACAGTTCCATTTTCCAGAGCTTAGTTCTTGTTGAAAATGTTATCTGTTGAGCATAAAGATAAAGACTTTAAAGGAAAGTTCATGTCAGGTCACCCTGAATCAGGTCATGCCAAGGATTTTTGCCATGGTCCTGCTTCAGAGAAGTCCATACCTAATCCAGGACATCACGGGACCCTTTGACCTCAGAGCTTGAGTGTAGACCCTTGCTGTAGATGCCAATTACACTCCTGTTGGGGCCAACCTTGCCATCTCTGGAGTCGGCTTTTCACATTAGTGCTGTTGGTGCTGGCACTGGTGTAGACTGGGGTTTTGATTTTAGTAGTATGTTTAGCCTCTTAGAATCAGTCTGGGGTGGGACTTTCATTCTTGATGGTGAACAGATTTTGGTTTATGCCACCCCAAGTCAGTACTGTCAGACACTGGGACTGTATTTGTCTTAGGGCTGGACTTTTCATTACCGATGTTGGATGGGTTTTGGACAAGGCCATTCCATGTCAGTTCTGTCAGACCTTGGGACTGGGTTATCTGTGGGATAGGCTTTTCATTGTCAGTGTTGGGGCCAAAGTCATCCCAGGTCAGTACTGTCAGACCTTGGGACTATGTTAATCTTGGGGCTAGATTTTTCACTATCAGTGTTGCATGGATTTTGGCCAAGGCCATTCTTGGATGGAGACCTTCTTTTGACTGGCACCACATTTCTTCATCAGCCAGAGCAAAAGGAACTGGAGAGCCCCCTGCAGAACGCCACCATTGCTTCTGGACATTCTTCCTCCTCTTCCTCAGACCCCTGTTATCTGGGAGTGAACAAGACCACCAAGTGTAAGGGGACTTAATTAGACTTCCCTCAGGAGTTGCCACTCAGTGCTATATGAATAAACAGTGACATATAAAGCGGTTTGCTAGCAGCAACCTCTTGTTACAGATTTCTTTAATGTGGAATTATTTAGATGACTTTTACTACTTCAGAGATTTTGCATATTTACTGATACTGGTGGACTGTAGAAGGTTGAGTAGACTTTTATGATGGAAATGTTCTGAAGTGGGTAGTTTTGTCATTGGTGCATGCATTTTGTTTCATTGTTTACTGGAAAATGTTCAAAACAATAAATTTAAAATGCCATCTAACAACTGTACTGTATTGTACAAGGAATATAATTTAGTAGAATCAGGAAGGTGTGTCGAAGAGCACATCTATGTTTCATGTGCAAGGGGCCTGTGATTTGAAAACAGCCCAAAGTTAATCTTTATCTGCCACTGGCAAAATGTATTTTCCTTGAATGTGGGAATGAGGGTTTCAATGCTGTTTCATTGAATGTGGTTTCAAGGGCAGAGAAGTTTTTAATGCTAAGCCTGTTTTCATTGTGAGACTGTGTTGCTTTGTTTAGCAGATGTCTTAGTGTTTGTGCTGAAAAATGCAAAATAAAACTTTCAAATGAAATCCAGATCATCATAGAAGTAAAGCAGTATGCACATTAGTGTTTATGGTAAATGGAGTGAAATAGCCAAGTAATGGATCATTGGAATGGCTGCAGGGGCGGGGGGCTCCATTCAACCATGATTTTGTGAGGGAGAAGGTCTGCAAACTCAAAGACAGCCCCAGCTGAACTATACCTCCCAACTGTCCAGATTTTCACAGAATGAATAGATTTTTGCTTCTTATTTTTGGTTTGTTCCTCATAATATTTGTGGTTTTCTGGAAAATCATTTTAGGAATTAAGTCACTAAATAATGACACTGAGTTTCAGACTTCATAACCTTCAGAAAAATGCATGCTGAAGTAAGACCTGTTCTATCAACTGTCTCAGTTTATACAAGAGCAATTTTTAGTACTGTTTATATGTTCCCCCAATATAAATGTCCCTGTCCAGATTTATTGCATTAACAGGTTGAGAGGTACATGCAAACAAATTGCTTTATAGAATTAGGCATAGCCAAACCTCTCAACTGTCCCCAAATTTGGCTCAAAATGTTGCTCTTCCCCTAATAATCCCTCCGCAAAATAGCAATTTTGGAAGAAAACATGGAGGATTTACAATTTAGAAATAACTGTAATAATCAGAATTATAGATTACTTTTATTTCAGAAACGCATGTAGATTCTTTTATTTTGTCAGCTGCTCAAGTTAGCAGTACTATTAAGTGTCCCTCCTTTGACAGGTGCCCAGCTGTATTATGTGGCTATTTTATATTTTTGCATCACCTTTTTGGTCCATTTTTCATAAAATTGTTTTTTTGGCAAATTAGTGGTAAATCATTAAAGACTGAAGTTGGAAAATGACAGACATTTGAGTTTCAGATTTCATATACTTCAGAAAATTCATACTAACGCAAGACCTACTATTCTATTATCTTTCTAAGTTTATAAGAGCAATATTTACAAATTGTCCTTATTTTTGGGCCTTTGTCCCACTTCTATGTATGGCTTTGCTCTGAGGGTGAGGTATGACAAATGTGTCAGGGCCATCACAGTCAGCCAGAGATATTTCAAATTGTGACATACTTGTTGCACCCCACTCCCCCATGTAGTGACTCTGGATGTGTCCAAGCAAGGCAAGGAGCAGTTGTGCAGTGTAAATGTGCAGGGTATCTCCCCATGCAGTGTAAATGTGCAAGGTAACCCCCCATCCAAGGTAGACAAGTACTACAGTGGCTTTTCATCTGTTCTTGATTTTGCAGAATGATCTGGTTTCTGTCATATTTTTGTACTGTTGATTTATGCTTATTACTCAAACTGCCTGTTGCTCTGTGTTTTAAGTAGCAATGCTTTAATAACCATCAGGTAAGCTTGTCTGAGATCATAACATGCAAGTAAGCTTTAATAACCATACTGTTAAAGAATTGCCAACATTGAAGCATTTCTTTTATTGGTATGCAGAGAAGATTTAACTAGATAATGTATAAGCGTTGGATATTGAAATGCATATGACAGTATTTGTAATAAAGGACAGGATTACATATTTTAAGAAGCTCATTACACTTGTTGGAGACTTGATCTCTGATGGCTTTACCAGTAAAGTAAACAGAATGCCATTCGTGTGTGGTCCATAACCTGCACAGTAATCCATTAAGCAATGTATCTTGAGCTTGTTTGCTTTTCATTTTTTACTTTGATCATGTTTTCCCCATGAAACAAGTAGATGACAGGCAGCAGGTCTTTTTTGGATAAGAAACATTTTTACAAGTGGGGGTATCAAAGAGATTGTTACTTTCAGCATGTTACTTGGTACTTTAATAAAGCTGAATATAAATTATAATGCAGTGCAAGGAGAAGCGGTTTGAGTTGAGTGCTGCATGTTTTTCTTATACTTGATTTTGACTGGCATTCCAGTAATGTATTTAAAAAGTAATTTATTTTTTCATGCCTCACAACCTTTTTGTTTTAATCTAGATATTAAGTAAGCTGTCAAGCAGCCAATGCATTGAAATTTTCTTTTACACTTCATTTGTCTTGATTGGACTCTCATAATGAGGGTTTAGCACCCAGGGCAGTCTATTTAATTAAAGTTTTGTTTTTGTGGTTTTGAGCATAGCTCCTCCCCTTTCAGGTTGTCCGCACCCCTTCCCATTGACCCCACCCATTTGGATATCTCCTGCAGCCCCTTTTGATTTGAAGTCACCAGCCGCCACTGCAAATAATTATTATTTTATTTTTACAAAGTAAGTTGGGACTTTATGAGCAGGGCAGTGGAAGCATTTGCATTCCCTGATAAAATTAAAGTTGATTGTGAGGGTATATGACAGATCAGAGGTGAAAATTAAAGTGGGAGAGAGTCCTCTATAACAATTTGCCTTGAGCAGAGGAACCAGGCAGGGGTGTCCTCTTTCCCCTTTATTATTTGCATTATATTTTGAACCACTGGTAAAGAAAATAAGGGACTCTTAGATCTATAATTTACAAAAATAATAAAACAGGTGAATAGAGGGCAAGTGCTCTGAAGGCAAAAACACAATAAAGGTAAAATAAAAAGTAGCACCAAAGCACTCCAAGGCGACCGGAGCACATACAAAATCCAATTTCGATGTTGCAGCAAAATCCAACCACACAAGTGTAATCCAAAAGTTTACTAGTCACACATAAAACAATTCAGGTTAGCGCTTTCACCCCCACGGGCTTCTTCAGACCTTTTACACTTCACAACAGACACTACCAAATTTAAATGAAATCCTTCATGACATCATTAATTCATTCATCGATTGCTGTTGTTAATTGTTAGTTAAAAGCAACGTTACATAACAAATTAACCTGGAGGCATTCATAAAAAAAGAATCAAAATATATATGTATAATAGGAATCAATTTCTAATATAAGAAATAAACATGAAATAGATATAAAATATATATATATATATATATATATATATATATATATATATATATATAAATACTGTACATAAAACATTATAATTTAAAAACACTATATAAGAAACATATGCAATATATAGTATAACATACATTCTATCTAAATAAAGTCACTATTAAAAAAGTTTATCTGGCAATAAGCCTTCTATTTTTCAAGGTCGGTTTAATAGGGACCCTGTCATTTAAGTCCGGGTCTCTGATCTGCCCTTAACATAATAATCCATCTAGCTTCTATTCTTTCTGTATAGTTCCTGACATCCCCACCCCTAGAGTTGGGAGAGTTGATTTATAATACCTGAAATTTAAAGTTATGTGTATCATCTGTGTTCATTACATGTTTCGATAAAGCATTATGAGGGGATCTTATACATATACTATACAAGTGTTCTCACATCCTTTCACATAGGCGTCTATCGGTTTTTCCCTACATAGAATTCATTGCATGCCGTGTACCTAGCTAAATAGACCACATGTTGTATGTCACGATTAGCTGCGATATTAAAATGAAATTGTCTCAGTGTGATAGGTTGTACAAAAGTATCATCAGACACAAATTGACAATAATTACATTTGTGACAAGGTCTGGTGCACTGTGTTGTGTTGACTTCTTCAGATGTAACTGAACCTCTAGGATAGCAGAGTAGTCTCTGCAGATTAGACTTATTTCTGTATACAAACTCATTTCTTTCACATAACTGATATCCTGTGTGTAATTCAGAGAAATTCTAACTATAGGTTTATTAGTTGTCAGAGTACTATCTCGAGATATCTCTGGGGTTCCTCTCGAGTCTAAAGAACCTGAGAAATATGGTCGTGCAGACTGTGCTCTCAGCTGATGTATCCCTTCAATACCTAGATTTATCTCATTTAGTGTATAGGATTAGAGGCTAGCCTCTCACATAGCTGACATAACTCATTCTCAAACTCTTCATCTGTGGGATTCAGTCATGATGCTCGTATAGCTTGCCCTCTCACTATGTTATGAAAAACAAAGCGGGGGTGCATACTACCTCTGTGTAATAAAGAATTCTTGTAGCACAATTTCCTGTATACACCAGTATTGAGTAAACCATTGTCCAACCTATGTATACATCTAGGAAGGATATCCAGTTATCTGATTTCTCCATTGTAAACTTCAAAAAACGGGTCAAGGAGTTAACTTCATAAAAGAACCTTTGTAATTCATCATCAGATCCTGTCCATAAAAGACAGAGGTCATCTACAAGCCTAACATAAAAAGTAACATGCCTCTTAAAACTATCCAGTGAAAATAGGTTTTCTCCCTCCCAATCTGCCATTACTAGGTTGGCGTAGCTATTGGCACAAGAAGTGCCCATAGCCATGCCATCCCTCTGAATATAAATGGCATCATTAAACATGAAAATATTATTCTCTAAAATTACCTCTAACAATCCACCAATTAACTCAATCTGGGACATGGTATAATCAGTGTTCACTCTTAGGCATCTCTGCATACTACCTATTCCATGCTTGTTAGGTATTACTGTAAAGTGTGATTATACATCGAGGGTCACTAATTTAAAATGTATATCAGTTGGTAACATAGTCAAGTCTGTTATAAAGGTCCAATAAGAATTGTTTTGTGTCCCTCAAAATATGACTAAAACTATCCACAACTGTTCTAAGTTGTTTTTCAATGTACAAGGAAAGTGGTTCTGTGACCCATCCTCTCCCTGCCACGATAGGCCTCATGAGTGGATTGTGTGGGTTCTTATGGACCCTTGGGTAACCCTTGAACAACAGGAATCAGTGGATTGTCTACTATAAAAAATGTGTATAAATCAAAGTCAATAACTAACAAAGACTTAGTAGAATTGAAATACCTTATGTATGTATTCTTAACTATGCATTTCAAATAACTATTTATTCTTAATATAAATTCATAACATTTTTAACTAAGTATTTTAAACAAGTATTTATTTTAAATATAAATTCACATTTGGCACAAACTTAAAATTGATTTTATTACCGTATGTGGCAAGTACATATATTTTAGTAAGAGCCTACAGATTTTTTTTTGTAAGCAATACACACAGCACATTGTTTAGAAGCTTCATTTATTGAAATCCAAGTAACAGTGAAGCATAAACTTAATTGATGTATCATTTATCAATTACTAATCAAGCAGCACAGTTTACTTGTGTAAGTAATTGAAGGGAAGTTGAGAGTGGATTAGGTTTTATACCACAGTGTGATGTAACTTTATGTGGTCTGAAGAAGTCTCGCTACAAGCAAGACGAAAAGCACTTAACAGAAATAAAGTATACTAGGTTTTTACATCTGGATTGTGCCTTTTATTTTACAAGAGTGGAACATTTTATAGCTGGAATATTTGGTTTTCCTTTGGATTACTTCTGGACTGTGCTTGGTTTGTGAAGGGGTCTGTCCATTTTGGAGATTTGCATGCAACTTCCTCACATCATCACACCCTGCATATACTGTTATGTAACAATACAGCTTGAAATAATTTCTCCTTAGCCAAAACACACTTTGCTATGATCCATCTCCAGGGTCTTTGGGAACCTCATTCTTCCTCCTCCCATGCTGCGACTTTTCTGGAAATTTACATGTACAGCTGCAGCTACTTCAGCAGTGGTTCCTGATGAAGATAATACAGATTTGAAAGTACACTTACCACAACAGGACATATTCAATCACTGCTGCTCTAGCCAGAATTTGCTCCATCCCTTTCACTCTGTTTTGTTTCTGCTACAGTGAACTTCTCGCTAGCTTGACTGTCTTATTAGGACAGTTCCCTCCCCCTTTACATTGGCAAGAAAGTCCTGAACTGCTTTTGACCCTAGGAGCCTGTTTTTGTCATCATGGACAGGATGCAGGAGTCAATAGCAGCCTGAATGCACTCATGGAAGGAGCAGAAGGCTTTAGAAGACTGACTGTCATCCTTAGCGGTATATCACCCACATACCTAGGGCTACCTAAGCTGTGATGTCATTGAACATGCACTAAGGTAAATGGAGGTACAACAATGTATGTTCTTCTTAGCAACAAATGTAATGGATTTATTTTCCCTAGGTTTGTGGGTTAGGCAGTTGTGTCCTCCACACAAGGAGCCTGACCCTAGCCAGACCCTATGACCCTAGCACTCAGTAGCATCCTGCCATCACCCAGAATGATACCACAGTACAAGGACAAAATGATTGACTTCAACAATTGGCTAAGCTTCTGGTGTCATTCTAAGGGGATCCAGTATTTGCCTGGGATGACATGATCAACAGACCACAATGCTTTGCCAGAGATGGCCTGCACCTGTCGCCCTTGGGATTCCAGATACTGGCTAAGGCTCGACACCCCTATAGTGACTTTTTTAGGCAAGGTTCAAATGACAAATTCACCACCATAACAGGTACAAGCAAGCAAAATCTGAGGATAATGCTACTTAATGCTAGAAGTCTAAACCTCAAAATGCACTCACTCGAGGGACTCCTTAAAATGGAGAACATCAACATCTGTGCAGTGACAGAGACCTGGTTCAAAGCTCCAGAGAGCACCCCTGCATTACCAGGCTATAAAATTCATACCACACCTTTCAGCCACCTAACCCAGACCGAAGCACTAAAGGCGAAGGTGTGTCAATATTCATTAAGGATAGCCACACCTCCAGGCTAGTTGCACAGCATAATGCATCAGAGATTATACAAGTGTAACTAACTGTGGGCAAGACCGCAATCCAAATTGTAGCTTTCTACAGACCCCCCCCCCCACCATGCCCCAGGATTCCCACTCCTCATTTCTTGATACACTGGAAAATATTGGGGTACAACCCAACACATTAATAATGGGCGATTTCAACTACCCCACCATTAACTGGGAAAAATACTCATGTACCAACTCTTTTGCTCAAGGTTTTCTGGAATTCGTAAATTCCAATGCCTTGGATCAACTTATTCACAACCCCACCAGGCGCAGCAATATCCTAGACCTAGTCATTACCAACATTGGCGACTGGTGTTCCACACCAGAGGTCAATTCCTTGTTGGTGAGATCTGACCACAAGTTAATCACTCTAGACATCCACATCCCGCCTCCACCCCCCCATTAGGGAAACCGCCATAAAAAACTACTTCAAAGCCAATGTCATGCTTCTTAAGACAGAAGTGGGAAACTTCACGACACCCATGCAGATGAACAATAGAGGTACGACTGCTGAATCCTACACAAATGCACTTTATAAGCACTTACACAAGTGCATGGATAGTGCTATCCCTGACAGAACCAAGATGCTATCCTCCAAAAAAAGGAAGCCAATCTGGTGGTCCTCTGCCATAAACAAACTCTATAACAGATAAAACAACTGTTGCAAAAAAAAAAAAAAAAAAAAAGAGTAAAATCCCATGACTGGTGGAGCTCCCTGGTCAGCCTCAGTAAGAAGCTGAGACACCACATAAAATCCTCCAAAACTAACTATGAAAACAAAATTGCCACTGACTCTAAAGACAACCACAAAGCATTCTATAACCATGTCAAGAATCTCAATTGCCACACTCAGATCTGCTCTGAGTTACAGCACAATGGCACTAAATATACAGAACCAACTGATATTGCCAACATCCTGGCAGATAGGTTCATTGCTAACTTTACCCTCCTCTCATCCCCTAGAGGGCCCATCTCTATACCGGAAGAATGCAAAGTTCCTGTAATCACGGCTCCACCAGTAAAAAACACACTCTCCAAAGCCAAGAACACAGCATCCATGGGACCTGACTATATCCCAGGCTGCATTCTACACAAACTACAGAACGAACTGGCACCCCACATAAGTACCATGTTCAATCATAGCCTCACCTCAGGCTTTGTGCCCACTGAATGGCACACCACAACGGTTATCCCACTCCACAAGGGGAGCCACAACGAACCCTGGAAACTACCACCCCATTAGCCTGATGAGCCTGGTCTGCAAGGCCATGGAACACATCATCATGGAACTCGTAAACAAACACATTGGTAATCTCCAAACTCTGGACCCCACCCAGTTCGGGTTTGTAAAAGGCAGATCATGTTTCCTAAACCTGATAGACTTCTTTGAAGCAGGCACCAAAGCCGTAGATGAGGATAAGGTGGTTCACACAGCCGATCTAGATCTCGCCAAGGCTTTCAATACCATCCCCCACTCTGGAATTATGGATGTTTGTGTCTTTCGGCTTTTCCCGGTTAGGGGTCGCCACAGCAGAACTCCGGTCCGCTAATGATTGGCAGTAGATTTTTACGTGCTGGCTTGCCAGGCCTAATGCACAACCTTCAATGAAGGAACGCCCATTCATGCATGTAGCCACACAGAAGACGCTCTAACTGAGAATCGAATGGGCAACGTCTAACTGTGAGGCGACAATGCTACCGCAGCACCACCACCGCAGTCTCCCACTTTGGAATTATAGATAAACTCACTAAACTAGGTATAAATCCCTATATCAAAAGATGGGTTGCCAACTGGCTCACAGACAGAACCCACACTGTGAAAGTAGCAGACTCCAAATCCGACTTCAGACCAGTGACAAGTGGAGTACCACAGGGTTCAGTCCTGGGTCCTCTCCTGTTTGGCATATACTTCTCTGACATACAGGCTAACACAGAAGGTCTTTGGCCAACGAAGTTTGCAGATGACTGCAAACTGGGAGCCATAATCAAAGCTCCTAACGATGTGGGCATGCTACAAAAGGGCCTCACTTAGACAGATACCTGGTGTCAAAGCCATGGCCTGAAGCTCAATGCCAAAAAGTTCATTGTCATCCCCTTTTGTAAAAACTAATAAACTGCCACACAGGTGGTAGTCTACTTAACACCAAAAGTGTGATAAGAGACCTTGGGACACAGATGGGCAGTAGTCTCTCCTTTGATGATCACATTGCCACAGTGGTCAGGAAATCCTTCTAAATGGCACACCTCATTAGAAAAGGTTTCTCATCCAGAAAAAAAGAGGTTATTGTTCCCCTCTACTCATCACTCATTAGACCCATTATAGAGTACAGCGCCCCTTTTGGTATGTACCTCACAAGACATCTACAACAACTGGAGAGGCTACAGAAATACCTCACAAAGAGGATTACTGGCCTCAAACAGATCCCTATGCAGACCGTCTCAAAAAACTCCAGCTTTACTCCATTGCATATCGCCTATTCAGAGGCAATCTCTGCCTAACATACAAAACTGTCAAACCCAGAGCTGTTGGACATGCTCCACTTAAAGTAATCCCAATCCCTCTGAACTACATGCTGTAGGGACCTAAATCTTGTCACCACAATAAACAGAACATGCTTGAGGGATAGATTCCTGGCCCAGAGACTTCCCATACTCTGTTTGACATAGATAGGTAGTCTGTTCCAGAGCTCCTCATTAGCACTCTTCAAGAAAAAGTTTGATGATTGGATGGAAAATAGAAAATTCACCCCGGGGATCACTTCTGTGGCTCTGCTCAACAGAGGCACAGGAAAATAATTTTCTTGGGTGGCGAAAGCCAGGGTACCTTTTTGGCTAGACTTATATAGGCCCTAGGGCCAATAGCCTAGTACCTACATATGAACCTATGAACAATGTATGTTCTTCTT
Organism: Protopterus annectens; assembly: GCF_019279795.1. Classification (NCBI taxonomy): domain Eukaryota; kingdom Metazoa; phylum Chordata; order Ceratodontiformes; family Protopteridae; genus Protopterus; species Protopterus annectens. Next base: position 967,554,191 of record NC_056743.1, read on the forward strand.
AGCAACAAATGTAATGGATTTATTTTCCCTAAATTCGTGGGTTAGGCAGTTGTGTCCTCCACACTTTGTTTACTATCTACCTACACAGAAATTAGATGTAACTCGTCAGATTTATCCATACTATGGCTCCCTGAAAATATCATGACTTCAGAAGAATCCAGTACTGACACTTGCAAATTCCCATGGATACAATAATACTTATTAATCCTTCATAGTCTTGTGAAATTATATAAATGTAGTACAAGTGAAAACATGAAAAAAGTGAAAACAGTTTTAGGAGTAATGGCTATTTTCTATCACGTTTCCAGGGGAGTTGTGTGCTTGATTACTTGTATTTGTCTATCATTTGGACAGGGTATCCAAACTGGGCTACCGGTGCTTAATTGGAAGCTCTAGGGGAAAATTTCTATAGCTTACATTTCACATTACACCCAATGATGTAGTGCTTTTATGACTGCAGTTTTTACATTCATAACATTGACAGTACACTCCTTAAGTAAAGGTACAGTTCAGGACACATGTCTGAAGTACACCTAATCTTTTGATGTAATGACTTCAGTACTTACACTACTACTCTGCTATACAAAGTACGTATGGCAGGTTAATACCTTCTGATGCAGTAGTCAAGCTGCACTACATTATATAATGTAGAACTGTCATAGTAAGATGTTTCAACAATATGCATGACTTGCAGAGGATAAACCATTGCCAAAACAAATGCGAACATTTCTGGTGTCTCATCTCTTACTAGTTGAGCCTACAGAAATGAGTTCTAAATATACAAATACAGAAGAACAGGTGTTCCTTATGTCATACTTTGGGAAACGCTGAAGAGCAGGGTAGGATGCCAATTTCTTTACATTGTATTGTAATAATTGTAGTGAACATTACATTGAGAGTAACTGAAAAAGTGAGCCTTCCTGCTGTACCCTGTTAAGCAGTTCCTACTGAAGTAGGATCTGCACATGTGTACTACAATGCAATATCGCTGCAGGAACTGCATGGAGACGAGACGGAGACTGAGCAAGAGCAAGTACTGCACCTTCTGTAGCTACCTACTTTGCATATATATTCATGAAGGTGTAGTTATAAACATTGTTTCATGTGCTACACAGCTATAGAAACATTACAATATTTTCTGCAAATACTTCACTATATCTTACCATGAGGTCGTAACTTTGAATACCTTTTAATTCCTAAAGTAGCACATTAAGAAATAAGACAAGGGAAGGTTCAAATATTTAGTTACTTGAACCATTTCACTGTGCTACCTGACATTACATTTCACATTTTTTGAATAGATTCTATTGAAAAACCTGAATGGAAGGCAAATATTTATTTCAAAAAGGGTTTCAAGTGGTTCTGTGTTTTAAAATCATGTTACTTGATTGTCAATTTGTGGATGTTAATGGATTACAAATTATATTTACTTCTGTAGGTAGTGCAGTTACTTCTTTGCTGTCATATGTAACTAAATATTACTACTAATGTAGAAGGCATTTAATACAATTTTGCAGTATTAAGGAGTATTTTTAGCAGGTACTTCCAAAAGCAACTGAGTTACTGTTTCTACTGTCTACTGATATTTCACAATCAGCTTAGTCTCCTGTAAATTACATGAGAACTTGAAAACTGTAGGAGCCAAACCTTTTGGGGAAATGTCATTTCCCATGTAATTATTCACTACATCAAAAATATACTTTTACCCATGACTTCTCATCTCTTCCTTGTATTAACCTTGCATTTGAATGTTGTGCCATTGAATATCAAAAATGCTAACTCAGTGCAAATCCATGGCAGAAATTAAAACAGAAATCACTATTTTTAGTGAATTCCAAATGTACCGGTCTCTCACTCATCAGCTGTGTGGATAATTTGTGTGGGGAAGAGAATTAGTGATAACTCGGTGTTAAGTTCACCAAAATTTAATTCTACTGTCACAACTGCAAAATACAGTCACATCTTGCTACACAATGTGTGCTACATACTGTAAGTGGGACAGCTGCATAAATTATAAGTATTGTTGCATTAATATGTTTTTCAACTTTGTCATTCTTTAGGGAACTACAGATGTGTGAGACATCTGAAGTGGAATCATTTTATTCCTTTGAAGAATTGAGGAAAGCTATCGGTGAATTTGAGGAAAACACAAAATACAATTTTATTGTTGTGGAACAGAACAAACACTTTTCAAATGAATGTAAGGATTTTGTAGCATTTATGGTTTGACACACAAGAAACATCAAAATTTCAATACTGATAATTGTGCAATTTAATATTGCTCTGTCTGCATCCATTTTGTATGAATAACAATAGCATTCCGATTACTTTCCATATGAGTATTATGGTAAAACAGTTGCTACCTCTACTTGCAGCACTTTAGGGAGACAAAGGGTCATCTTTTTAATTGCACAGCACATAGCTTATGCATCTAGCTTCAAACAAAGTACAGATCAACAAAGTTGCTGTATTCATATATTGTGACATTACAGCCATACTCTCACAAAGTTCATCACTGGATAGAGAAATGGAATGCAAAAGTGAAGGCACATACCATGACACTGTGTGCCGGGGTTGTTATAGCAGTATAAGAGGGTGATCAGGTGGCTGAAAAATCACATAGAAGGGAAAATTGGGGAACAGATTCACTGCTTTATGTACGTGGGAGGGGTCGTTAGCAGAGGGAAAATCTGAATGAGGACTTCAAAACTACAATCAGAGTGCTCTCAAGTGACACACACAGTAAGGGGTAGGCAATGACAGAAGGCTGTCACAGAACCTGAAACAGTAGGAGTACTAACCATTGCTGCAACCGGAACTACTGTAATGATACAGAATCATGAACAGTGAAGTCAGAGCAGCTGAGGAAAGTAGGGGTGATGGAGGTGACATGTATGAATCAGGTGGTAGGATGCAGACTAGGACACTAAAAGAAATGAGGACATCAGAGCAGTAGCCAAATTAGCTCAAACTGCTTAGTTCACCAGATCATGGCAGTTTGGGCATACTTGTTGAAAAGCAAAGCACAATGTGGTGCAAGAAATTTGAGACAAGCAAGAAATTTGAGGATGTGAAGGTGGCCAGCAAATACACACATTGCACAGGACCTGCGACAGTTAGGTATGACTGCGGAAGAACACAGTAGAGTGTCATTGAATGTAGAGATACATAATAATAACAGTCCCACCAAAACGCCAGACAGACGCTCTTGTTCAATAAACGATAGATAAAAATGCATATAACAGTGATGAACAAGGGCGAAGCAAAGCAGTCTCCTTCAAGATATTTTATTGAAACAAATACACCGGTCAAAAAGATTAGCGCTTTCACTCATGTGAGCTTCATCAGATCAATAACACACAGACCAGTTAGTAAAACTGAGAAGGAACATTAGTGCATAATATTTCTAGCTATAGCTTAACCAAAAATGATGAGAATTTGCTTAATAAGGGTTTGAATTTTATTCCAAGTAGTACCAGCAATTTGACCGACACTATAGTGGACCTCAAAATGTTTTGTAGGAATGTTATGTTGTAACTACAGTTTAAGAATCAGGAAACTGGCGACTCCATAATAGATAGTCAACATATGCAGTTACCTAGCTTTAAGAATTTCAGTAATTACATTCCAAATAACCATCCCTTACTAGAAGCTTACTTAAGAACAACGGAGGATGAGCTTTTTTGATACCATGAAGGGAGTAGTAAGAAGAATAATAATAAGAGAGGGAATCTTACTTATAAAGAGAGACAAAGCCTGAAACAGCTTCAGACTTCATGATCTATAATTATAAGACCAGCCGATAAAGGCGGTCGTATAGTGATTATGGACATTACACAATATAATAACTCCATGTATGAATAATCCAAAAAGCGAAGAACACAGGTCCAAATAAATTAACCAAGGTCTTTATTCCTCCACACACTGGACACACGCTGAAGCAACACAAGGAATCAACAATAAATCCAAATCCACATGAACGCTATTCCGCTACTGCGTTTTCATATTTTCCACTCCACTTCATCAGATAAAATAGTGCATTCACCAAGCCATTTTTATATGTCTTTCTAAATAGAATAATAAACTAAATTGGATAATTGATTCACAATGAAATGAATTTTAAAAAGGCATTGCTTATATATTAACAATGTAAATTCAAATATTCTAAAAATATATATAATATTACATCCCTATTCCTCATTATTAAAAACTTATGTACATAGTTGTAATGGATTTTGAAGCATTCTTTATACTTAAAACAACATATTATATATAAATAAAATAATGCTTCTTTTCTAAAATGTTAACATCAGTGTCAGTTAAAAATTGTGATGTACATTGCCATCTAGTGGTTATTTCAAAATATTGCAGCTCTTCACTTATTGTAAAATGCTTTTCATATATTAGATATACATTTAAAATGCATTCTTGTAAATAGATAAAATTAAATGTTAAAATTTCATTCCATATATAAAAACACTTTTAATATATTACATAAATAAATGAATAAATAAGTTGAATATATATAAATATAAATTCAGTTTATAATTTAGCTGCTCTAAGCTTTAATAGGGGTAGAATGCTGGTGTGTTCATTCAATCCTGGTGTATTGTATGATTCTAAAGTCATTTGCCACCAGAGTTCCCTATATTCTAGTTTTTCTTCCCAAGGTCCACCCCTAATGTCCCTTTCAGTATGTTCAATCACTGAAAATATGTAACTAGCCTCTTTACATAGTAAACTGTGCTTATAAAGTGCATTACTTTCTTTGCAATTTTTGATGTCGTTTAAATGTTCAAATATTCTCCTTCTCAGTTTCCTTTCAGTTTTTCCTATGTAAAAGGACTGACAAACCTTACAGGAAGCAAAATACACTATTCCCATTGAATCACAATTGTAGTGATACTTATCATTCAGTATTGACCTATTTCTACTTTTAATGTTAATAACGTTGTTATTGGAAATAGCCTTACATTGAGAACATCTACCACATTTATATGTCCCCTTTTTCCTTTTATCTTCAGAATTTACTATACTTTTATTTTCTAATAGATTTCTAATACTTTTTGAGTTTTTATATACTGTCTTATTTGTATATATATTCTCTTTATTCAAGTCCATCAATTCAATAAATTTACTAAATTGGAGGGGGGGGGAGAAGGGGAAGGGGGAAATATTAAATCTACCCTCTGATCTAATTAGTACCACCCCCCCTAATTTAGAACATATCACTAGAGTAGGAAATAAATGGACTTACAATAATTTTCATATATACAATTTTAGTTCCTTAGACTTGAAAAAGGGACATTTTAAATTATTATCCAAAAGGACTCAAATTTATACCTTCCACTAAAGGAGATTTAGCTAAAAGCTTGATTGAAATAAAATTATTTCTCAGGAAAATCAATCTGAAAATGTTATTACCTAATAATTCCACCACTGGGGACAGGGTCAAGTTGAAACGAAAGTCTATTTATAATCCACGTTTAAACCCCTACCTTAAAAATCTGGAGAAAATTCTGGAAAAGGAAATTAGAAAATAAGTATTAACAGGAGATAGATTTTACAACAATCTGAGTAAGGAAGAAAAGCAAATCTTAACAGAGTTAAGAAAGGATGTGAATTTAAGAATTATGAAACCGGACAAAGGCGGGGGCATTGTAGTTATGGACAATATTGAATATGAGAGTAGAATGGGTGATATTTTATGGGATGGAAATAAATACCAAATAGCTTCCAGAAATGAGAATAATATAGCTTATAACAAAATTGACATTTCTCTAAATGATATGTTAACTGATGAGCTAATAAATCATGATACCTACAACTATTTGAAAGTATTAAAACCAAAAATTCCTACAATATTTGGTATACCCAAAATACATAAGAGTTTGGAAAATCCTCCCTTCAGACCCATAGTTAGTGCGGAAGGGTCCAAAACACATTCCCTAGCCAAATTTGTAGACAATAAGATTAAGAAAATATGGATGGACAAGGAACATATACTCAAAGATTCCTGGGATTTATTAAATAATATTGCTGGTTTTAACAACATTGATAATCTAATCTTTGTCACTATTGATGTTATTGTTACATCCTGGTAAAGAAGGAGACCACACAGTTTCTGGAGTTGTAAGGCCTTTCTTTATTAAGAGCCTCCAGGTGCGCACCCATGCTACATGCTTACACTTCTGCAAGTCATCCATACACCGGAAACAACAAGTCACCAGAGAATACAGAACCAACATTACATGTTGCAATCCCCACAGCGCCCCTACAGTACAACAACAACATTACCAGCCCGAATACTACATCCCTCCCCTTTTAAGCTATGACATAATCCCTTATATCAGCAACTAGGGAGCAAGTTCCAAACAATGCTTTTAGTCACTTACTTCTAAATAACGGGCTAGTTATTAACTGGTTACCAAACAATCTAGCTATGTTGTTCTTGTAATCAATACATGCACTTTTTTTTAACATTGATAGTCCTTCAAGTAACTAGGTTTAACCAGCACACGCTTAGAACGGCGCAGTGGTACCACCTTAGGTGACTCCGGTGTCACAGTTACCACTTCAGGTATCGGTATGTCCATCCCTGGAAAGGTTGGATCCTCGGGAACCTCTCCTTCCACGTCCCGGTGGTCTCCTTCGATTTGCGATCCTCCGGCCACTGCGAGCCCTGGTTCCGAACTGAACGGTATGTCCGCGGCTGGCAGTTCCATGGAGTCCTTTTTCTGTTCGTTCCGCAGAATCTGGTCTACATGTCTCCTCACCAAAAAATCTCCATTCAACCTCACCTGGTACGATAATGGACCTGTACTCTTGACAATGACCCCTGGAATCCACTTAGGTCCATAACTAAAATTTCGCGTCATCACTGCATCTCCTTCCAGAAAACTTCTCTCTCTCCGTCGTCGATCATGACATTCTTTTTGCCTCCACTGGGTCCCCTCTACCTTAGCTCGGACGTTTGGGTACACCAGATCCAGCGTGGATCTTAATCTCCGTCCTTGCAACATCTCGGCAGGTGACAAACCCGTGGTAGACTGAGGTGTAATACGGTAGTTGAATAACACCCTTGATACTTTTGCTGCTATACTTCCTTCTCCAGACTTTTTCATCATTGCTTTAAAAGTTTGGACAGCCCTCTCAGCACAACCGTTTGAAGATGCATGGTATGGTGCTGATGTGATGTGTACGATGCCATTTTTCCTCAGAAAACCCTTGAACTCTTCACTCGTGAAACATGAAGCATTATCTGATACAATAGTCTCTGGTAGTCCTTGGCTACTGAAACTCTTCCTCAAGCATTCAATGGTAACGAGGGAAGTGGGTGTTTTGACTATATAGGCATCCATCCATTTAGAATGAGCATCCATGATTATCAAAAACATGGCCCCCATAAAAGGTCCTGCATAATCTATATGAAGTCTCTGCCAAGGTCTACTCGGCCACTCCCATGGATGTAGTGGCGCCGCCACAGGCAAGTTGCGATGTTGTTGACATGTTTTACACTCATTCACAACGACTTCAATATCGTGGTCCAACTTGGGCCACCAAAAATAACTTCGGGCTAAGGCCTTCATTCGTGTGATGCCCACATGACCTTGGTGCAACTGCTGTAAAAGTGCCCCTCTTCCTGGGGATGGAACTATCACTCTTGCCCCCCACAATACGCATCCAGCTTGCACACTCAGCTCTGTTTTCCTCACCTCATAAGGCCGAAAAACTGGATCCGTTTGTTGGACTGGCCAGCCTTGCTGGACCCACTGAAACACTCTAGCTAGCACCGGGTCTTTGCGTGTCCATTCACTCAGTTCCCTGGCAGACACCAACGTGATGTCCTCCATCATCAACACTCTGTCCTCCGCTTCCTGTTCTTGCAGATGCCCTGGTATCGGCAGACGACTTAGCGCATCCGCATTACTATGGTGTTTTCCGGGCTTATAAACAATCTCGTATTCATAAGCTCTCAATGTTACAGCCCATCTCTGAATGCGGGGAGAAACCATCTGCGGCACTGCCTTCATCTCGTTGAACAGAGACAACAAAGGCTTATGATCGGTGCAAATAGTAAACCTCCTTCCATAGAGGTATTTGTGAAACCATTTAATTCCAAACATGACAGCCAAACCCTCTTTATCTAGCTGGGAATAGTTTGACTCCGCTTGTGTTAAAGTTCGTGACATGAACCCAATAGGTCTTTCTTGTCCATCTGGCATCCGGTGTGCCAACACAGCCCCTAACCCATAAGGTGAGGCATCACATGACAAAATTAAGTCCTTGTGACTATCGTAGTGCACCAATACTTCTGAAGACTGCATTAGTTCCTTTGACTGTTCAAACGCTCTGTCCTGTTCCTCTTGCCACGACCACCGAGCCTCCTTCCTTAATAGCTTATGTAAAGGAGCTAACAGTGTAGACAGATTTGGCAGGAACCTGTTATAATAGTTGAGTAAGCCTAAATAGGCTTTCAGCTCTGTAACATTGGTGGGTGCTGGCGCCTGTTGAATGGCTTCCACCTTGTTTGGCAGGGGGTGTAGGCCCGAGGCATCCACCTTGTAACCTAGGAACTCTGCTTCCTTTACCATGAAAGCACATTTACTCCGCTTCACCCTTAGACCTGCCTCTCGCAGTCATCTCAGCACCTCATTCAGCGTCTCCAAATGCTCTCGAATGTTCCTACCCATCAACAGGATATCGTCTAAATACACAGCCACCTTCGGAATTCCTGCCACCAGTCCCTCCATTATTCTCTGGAATATAGCTGGACTCGAGGAAACCCCAAAAGGTAAACGATTGACTTGGAACAAACCTTTGTGTGTGTTAAGGGTGACATATGCCTTTGACCCTTCTTCCAGCACTACTTGTTGATATGCCTGACTGAGGTCCAGTTTACTAAACCTTTCACCTCCCGACAGCTTTTCAAACACATCCTCCACCTTTGGCAAGGGATACTGCTCCAACTTCGAGACTTGGTTCACTGTTAACTTATAGTCACCACAGATGCGTACAGTACCGTCCGGCTTTAACACTGGAACAATTGGCGCGGCCCATTCCGCAAACTTTACTGGTTCAATTATACCTTGCTTAGTGAGTCGCTCCAACTCAAACTCAACTTTCTTCTTCATTGCGTATGGTACGAGGCGGGGTTTGTAAAATCTTGGCGTTACGTTTTCTTTAACGTGTATCTTTGCTGGTGGACCCCTCCAGGTCCCCAGTTCCTCTTTGAACACTTCTTCATTGTTCTCCAACACCTCTTGCAAGGTCAGGCCCTGCTGTTCTACTTTATGGAGCTGTAGGCAGTCCATATCCAGCTCCTTCAACCACGCCCGGCCTAGCAGGTTTGGTCCCTTACCTGCTACCACCATGACTGGCAACTGTTTGGCTTTGTCTTTATATTTCACAGTCACTTTCACCATCCCCACTGTGGGAACTATTTCACCGGTATATGTTCTCAAAGTCACTGAACAGTCCTGCAGCTTCGGAGCTTCTCTGGGCCATAACTTCCCATACTCAGCCTTTGACAGAACTGTCACACTACACCCCGTATCCACTTCAAACTGCACCATTTTATCATTTAAGTCCAACTGGGTTTTAATGGGATCAACTCTTTCCCACCTGGCCTCTTTCATGCTAAACATTGTAAACACTTCCTCGGCTTCCCTGGTTTGTTGATCTGTACCCTCACGCATGTGGTGTGCATACTGCCGTTTTGTTTTTCGGTTTCCCTTCCTTTCCATTGTACTGCTCTTTTCCTCCCCCTTTCTCGGCTGGTCCCGAGAGGGCGTTGAGCAGCACATTTTTTTTACATGGCCCTTTTTTCCACAAGCATGGCATTTTTCGTTTAAAAAACGACAGTTCCGTGACAGATGTTCACCTCCACACCTGTAACAAGCATACTGACCAGACTTCCCTTGTGGTTTATGCTCCATGACCACCTTATGCACTGGCAGCGGGGTAGCACTCCTGCTCCCCACCCCTTCAATGGTTCTTGGCTGTAAATCACGAATGTCTTTATTCGCTGTCTCTATGGCCTGTGCCAACTTCAAGGCCTTTTCAAACGACAACTCATGCTCCGCTAACAATCTGCGTTGTATGCGGTCATCTGCAATTCCACACACGAGCCTATCTCGTAGCATTTCTGTCAGTCTGTCCCCATAATCACAATGTTGCGCCAATTCCCTCAACACTGCGACATACTCCATTACCGTTTCATTGGCCCTCCTAGTCCTGGAATTTAACTTGAACCTCTGGACTATGGCACTCGGCTTCGGGTTATAATGTGACTGTAGTAAACTCGTCAACTCTGTGAACGATTTGTCCCCCGGTTTATCAGGACTCAACAAGTTCCTCATCAAACTGTACGTCTTGCTGCCCACCGAGCTCAGCAATATGGCTCGCTTCCGACCCGCTTCCATTATCTGGTTTGCCACAAAAAAATGTTCCAACACTTCACAATACTCTTCCCAGGTCTGTGTCTGACAGTCGTATGCAACCAGTGACCCCAACATGGAACCAGACATCTCTCCAGCAGGCCCAGTCTCTTCGTCGTCCGACATGAACTGCAGCCCACCGGTTTACTCGCAGCGGACTCGGAGGCATCCCATCCTCGTCGCCAATATGTTACATCCTGGTAAAGAAGGAGACCACACAGTTTCTGGAGTTGTAAGGCCTTTCTTTATTAAGAGCCTCCAGGTGCGCACCCATGCTACATGCTTACACTTCTGCAAGTCATCCATACACCGGAAACAACAAGTCACCAGAGAATACAGAACCAACATTACACGTTGCAATCCCCACAGCGCCCCTACAGTACAACAACAACATTACCAGCCCGAATACTACAGTTATCGATTTGTTTTCTTCCATCACTTATAATGAAGGAAGTAATATGTTTGAATAAATCATCTATGAGAATAGAAACCTAACTCTCAATGAGAAACTCCTTAGTATATGGTTAATGGACTTGGTGTTACAAAATAACTTTTTATATTTTAAAGGAGAATTTTTTAAACAAATACAAAGGGTAGCTATGGGGGCAGCCTGTGCTCCCTCCTATGCAAATTTAGTATTAGCCCATTGGGAAGAAAAAAACATTTTGAATAGTGAATTTAGTTCTTCATGGGCTATTTATCGCAGGTTTCTGGATGACATAGTGATTTTTTGGACAGGGGACGAGAACACCCTATACAACTTCCTTGAATACCTTCAACAATCAAGTAATTTTTTGAAATTTACCTATCACATTTCCTATGACGTTTTACAATACTTGGATGTGGAAATTTTCAAAAAAGGAGATAAGCTAGAATCTAAAATTTATAGAAAACCAACCTATTGTAATTCTTACTTACATTTTGATAGTTCACATCCCCTTCATGTAAAAAGGAATATTGTAAAAGGCCAGTTCGTAAGGGGGTGTAGAATGACTAGTGATGACGAAGCATTTTATATTGAATGTGACATACTGGAAAATATGTTTAGGGAAAGAGGATACCCAGATGATTTTGTATACAATATTAGGCAAGAAGTAATTAAAGGTAGAAATAATAGATTTTTACCTATATTGAGAGGGGGGAAATATGAAAAACAACATTGAAAATATGACCAATAGAAGTAATGACAACGGGAATTTTGAGCTTGCTCTAACGCTTGAATTTAACAGTATCAATAACAGAGTAAGAACCATTTTTAATAAGGAATGGAGTAAATTTATTGAATTGATGGACTTGAATAAAGAGAATATATATACAACTAAGACAGTATATAAAAACTCAAAAAGTATTAGAAATCTATTAGAAAATAAAAGTATAGTAAATTCTGAAGATAAAAGGGAAAAGGGGACATATAAATGTAGATGTTCTCAATGTAAGGCTATTTCCAATAACAACGTTATTAACATTAAAAGTAGAAATAGGTCAATAGTGAATGATAAGTATCACTACAATTGTGATTCAATGGGAATAGTGTATTTTGCTTCCTGTAAGGTTTGTCAGTCCTTTTACATAGGAAAAACTGAAAGGAAACTGAGGAGAATATTTTAACATTTAAACGATATCAAAAATTGCAAAGAAAGTAATGCACTTTATAAGCACAGTTTACTATGTAAAGAGGCTAGTTACATATTTTCAGTGATTGAACATACTGAAAGGGACATTAGGGGTGGACCTTGGGAAGAAAAACTAGAATATAGGGAACTCTGGTGGCAAATGACTTTAGAATCATACAATACACCAGGACTGAATGAACACACCAGCATTCTACCCCTATTAAAGCTTAGAGCAGCTAAATTATAAACTGAATTTATATTTATATATATTCAACTTATTTATTCATTTATTTATGTAATATATTAAAAGTGTTTTTATATATGGAATGAAATTTTAACATTTAATTTTATCTATTTACAAGAATGCATTTTAAATGTATATTGCACAAATTGTTTATTGCACTTGTTTCTCAGTTTGTTACTTTTAAAATCTGTAACTGTTGCAAATTGTTTGTGTAGGCTGTGATAGCCGATTTATAGCATTTATAAGTGTTTACTGTATCTGTTTCTGCTTGTTTTCTGACAAAAAAAAAAAAAAAAAAATATCTCTTGTTTTCCCGCCTTACTGAGCTAGAATAGTCCAGTTTCAGAGCTTGCTGATCCCTGGGCTTTGTTTGCAGTTCCTGTTACTGATCCTTTACCTAATTTGGAAGAGAGGAAGTTCCCTTGCTTACCAGTGGGAGTGGGAAGCATTGAGCTGCCTGTTGGTCCAGTTTTGTGAGGTTTCAGCCAGCAACTTGTAGTTTATTGGTCGTTTTGGGCCAGTTCCTAGCTTCTTTCAGCCCCTGATATAAAACGCTAAGCAGCGTTTTTAGCTTGTACCTACTCAGCACAGATCCTCGTGGTGGCCAGCAGAGTAATCCAAGCTTCAGAGAGCTAAAAAAGCGACTTTACCTGATTTAAGTATATTTTTTGTGGCTTTCCACTTCTATTTATCTAGCAACTGTATTTCGCCTGCTTGCTGATACATTGTTATTGTTTATTCTGCATTTATTCTGTTATTGCACTTGTTTCTCAGTTTGTTACTTTTAAAATCTGTAACTGTTGCAAATTGTTTGTGTAGGCTGTGATAGCCGATTTATAGCATTTATAAGTGTTTACTGTATCTGTTTCTGCTTGTTTTCTGAAAAAAAAAAAAAACAAAAAAATATCTCTTGTTTTCCCGCCTTACTGAGCTAGAATAGTCCAGTTTCAGAGCTTGCTGATCCCTGGGCTTTGTTTGCAGTTCCTGTTACTGATCCTTTACCTAATTTGGAAGAGAGGAAGTTCCCTTGCTTACCAGTGGGAGTGGGAAGCATTGAGCTGCCTGTTGGTCCAGTTTTGTGAGGTTTCAGCCAGCAACTTGTAGTTTATTGGTCGTTTTGGGCCAGTTCCTAGCTTCTTTCAGCCCCCTGATATAAAAAACGCTAAACGCGCGTTTTTAGCTTGTACCTACTCAGCACAGATCCTCGTGGTGGCCAGCAGAGTAATCCAAGCTTCAGAGAGCTAAAAAAGCGACTTTACCTGATTTAAGTATATTTTTTGTGGCTTTCCACTTCTATTTATCTAGCAACTGTATTTCGCCTGCTTGCTGATACATTGTTATTGTTTATTCTGCATTTATTCTGTTATTGCACTTGTTTCTCAGTTTGTTACTTTTAAAATCTGTAACTGTTGCAAATTGTTTGTGTAGGCTGTGATAGCCGATTTATAGCATTTATAAGTGTTTACTGTATCTGTTTCTGCTTGTTTTCTGAAAAAAAAAAAAAATATCTCTTGTTTTCCCGCCTTACTGAGCTAGAATAGTCCAGTTTCAGAGCTTGCTGATCCCTGGGCTTTGTTTGCAGTTCCTGTTACTGATCCTTTACCTAATTTGGAAGAGAGGAAGTTCCCTTGCTTACCAGTGGGAGTGGGAAGCATTGAGCTGCCTGTTGGTCCAGTTTTGTGAGGTTTCAGCCAGCAACTTGTAGTTTATTGGTCGTTTTGGGCCAGTTCCTAGCTTCTTTCAGCCCCCTGATATAAAAAACGCTAAACGCGCGTTTTTAGCTTGTACCTACTCAGCACAGATCCTCGTGGTGGCCAGCAGAGTAATCCAAGCTTCAGAGAGCTAAAAAAGCGACTTTACCTGATTTAAGTATATTTTTTGTGGCTTTCCACTTCTATTTATCTAGCAACTGTATTTCGCCTGCTTGCTGATACATTGTTATTGTTTATTCTGCATTTATTCTGTTATTGCACTTGTTTCTCAGTTTGTTACTTTTAAAATCTGTAACTGTTGCAAATTGTTTGTGTAGGCTGTGATAGCCGATTTATAGCATTTATAAGTGTTTACTGTATCTGTTTCTGCTTGTTTTCTGAAAAAAAAAAAAAAAAATATCTCTTGTTTTCCCGCCTTACTGAGCTAGAATAGTCCAGTTTCAGAGCTTGCTGATCCCTGGGCTTTGTTTGCAGTTCCTGTTACTGATCCTTTACCTAATTTGGAAGAGAGGAAGTTCCCTTGCTTACCAGTGGGAGTGGGAAGCATTGAGCTGCCTGTTGGTCCAGTTTTGTGAGGTTTCAGCCAGCAACTTGTAGTTTATTGGTCGTTTTGGGCCAGTTCCTAGCTTCTTTCAGCCCCTGATATAAAAAACGCTAAGCAGCGTTTTTAGCTTGTACCTACTCAGCACAGATCCTCGTGGTGGCCAGCAGAGTAATCCAAGCTTCAGAGAGCTAAAAAGCGACTTTACCTGATTTAAGTATATTTTTGTGGCTTTCCACTTCTATTTATCTAGCAACTGTATTTCGCCTGCTTGCTGATACATTGTTATTGTTTATTCTGCATTTATTCTGTTATTGCACTTGTTTCTCAGTTTGTTACTTTTAAAATCTGTAACTGTTGCAAATTGTTTGTGTAGGCTGTGATAGCCGATTTATAGCATTTATAAGTGTTTACTGTATCTGTTTCTGCTTGTTTTCTGAAAAAAAAAAAAAAAAATATCTCTTGTTTTCCCGCCTTACTGAGCTAGAATAGTCCAGTTTCAGAGCTTGCTGATCCCTGGGCTTTGTTTGCAGTTCCTGTTACTGATCCTTTACCTAATTTGGAAGAGAGGAAGTTCCCTTGCTTACCAGTGGGAGTGGGAAGCATTGAGCTGCCTGTTGGTCCAGTTTTGTGAGGTTTCAGCCAGCAACTTGTAGTTTATTGGTCGTTTTGGGCCAGTTCCTAGCTTCTTTCAGCCCCTGATATAAAAAACGCTAAGCCGCGTTTTTAGCTTGTACCTACTCAGCACAGATCCTCGTGGTGGCCAGCAGAGTAATCCAAGCTTCAGAGAGCTAAAAAGCGACTTTACCTGATTTAAGTATATTTTTGTGGCTTTCCACTTCTATTTATCTAGCAACTGTATTTCGCCTGCTTGCTGATACATTGTTATTGTTTATTCTGCATTTATTCTGTTATTGCACTTGTTTCTCAGTTTGTTACTTTTAAAATCTGTAACTGTTGCAAATTGTTTGTGTAGGCTGTGATAGCCGATTTATAGCATTTATAAGTGTTTACTGTATCTGTTTCTGCTTGTTTTCTGAAAAAAAAAAAAAAATATCTCTTGTTTTCCCGCCTTACTGAGCTAGAATAGTCCAGTTTCAGAGCTTGCTGATCCCTGGGCTTTGTTTGCAGTTCCTGTTACTGATCCTTTACCTAATTTGGAAGAGAGGAAGTTCCCTTGCTTACCAGTGGGAGTGGGAAGCATTGAGCTGCCTGTTGGTCCAGTTTTGTGAGGTTTCAGCCAGCAACTTGTAGTTTATTGGTCGTTTTGGGCCAGTTCCTAGCTTCTTTCAGCCCCCTGATATAAAAAACGCTAAGCGCGTTTTTAGCTTGTACCTACTCAGCACAGATCCTCGTGGTGGCCAGCAGAGTAATCCAAGCTTCAGAGAGCTAAAAAAGCGACTTTACCTGATTTAAGTATATTTTTGTGGCTTTCCACTTCTATTTATCTAGCAACTGTATTTCGCCTGCTTGCTGATACATTGTTATTGTTTATTCTGCATTTATTCTGTTATTGCACTTGTTTCTCAGTTTGTTACTTTTAAAATCTGTAACTGTTGCAAATTGTTTGTGTAGGCTGTGATAGCCGATTTATAGCATTTATAAGTGTTTACTGTATCTGTTTCTGCTTGTTTTCTGAAAAAAAAAAAAAAAATATCTCTTGTTTTCCCGCCTTACTGAGCTAGAATAGTCCAGTTTCAGAGCTTGCTGATCCCTGGGCTTTGTTTGCAGTTCCTGTTACTGATCCTTTACCTAATTTGGAAGAGAGGAAGTTCCCTTGCTTACCAGTGGGAGTGGGAAGCATTGAGCTGCCTGTTGGTCCAGTTTTGTGAGGTTTCAGCCAGCAACTTGTAGTTTATTGGTCGTTTTGGGCCAGTTCCTAGCTTCTTTCAGCCCCCTGATATAAAAAACGCTAAATGTGCGTTTTTTAGCTTGTACCTACTCAGCACAGATCCTCGTGGTGGCCAGCAGAGTAATCCAAGCTTCAGAGAGCTAAAAAAGCGACTTTACCTGATTTAAGTATATTTTTTGTGGCTTTCCACTTCTATTTATCTAGCAACTGTATTTCGCCTGCTTGCTGATACATTGTTATTGTTTATTCTGCATTTATTCTGTTATTGCACTTGTTTCTCAGTTTGTTACTTTTAAAATCTGTAACTGTTGCAAATTGTTTGTGTAGGCTGTGATAGCCGATTTATAGCATTTATAAGTGTTTACTGTATCTGTTTCTGCTTGTTTTCTGAAAAAAAAAAAAAAAAATATCTCTTGTTTTCTCGCCTTACTGAGCTAGAATAGTCCAGTTTCAGAGCTTGCTGATCCCTGGGCTTTGTTTGCAGTTCCTGTTACTGATCCTTTACCTAATTTGGAAGAGAGGAAGTTCCCTTGCTTACCAGTGGGAGTGGGAAGCATTGAGCTGCCTGTTGGTCCAGTTTTGTGAGGTTTCAGCCAGCAACTTGTAGTTTATTGGTCGTTTTGGGCCAGTTCCTAGCTTCTTTCAGCCCCTGATATAAAAAACGCTACGCGCGTTTTTAGCTTGTACCTACTCAGCACAGATCCTCGTGGTGGCCAGCAGAGTAATCCAAGCTTCAGAGAGCTAAAAAAGCGACTTTACCTGATTTAAGTATATTTTTGTGGCTTTCCACTTCTATTTATCTAGCAACTGTATTTCGCCTGCTTGCTGATACATTGTTATTGTTTATTCTGCATTTATTCTGTTATTGCACTTGTTTCTCAGTTTGTTACTTTTAAAATCTGTAACTGTTGCAAATTGTTTGTGTAGGCTGTGATAGCCGATTTATAGCATTTATAAGTGTTTACTGTATCTGTTTCTGCTTGTTTTCTGAAAAAAAAAAAAAAAAAAAATATCTCTTGTTTTCCGCCTTACTGAGCTAGAATAGTCCAGTTTCAGAGCTTGCTGATCCCTGGGCTTTGTTTGCAGTTCCTGTTACTGATCCTTTACCTAATTTGGAAGAGAGGAAGTTCCCTTGCTTACCAGTGGGAGTGGGAAGCATTGAGCTGCCTGTTGGTCCAGTTTTGTGAGGTTTCAGCCAGCAACTTGTAGTTTATTGGTCGTTTTGGGCCAGTTCCTAGCTTCTTTCAGCTCCCTGATATAAAACGCTAAGCAGCGTTTTTAGCTTGTACCTACTCAGCACAGATCCTCGTGGTGGCCAGCAGAGTAATCCAAGCTTCAGAGAGCTAAAAAAGCGACTTTACCTGATTTAAGTATATATTTTTTGTGGCTTTCCACTTCTATTTATCTAGCAACTGTATTTCGCCTGCTTGCTGATACATTGTTATTGTTTATTCTGCATTTATTCTGTTATTGCACTTGTTTCTCAGTTTGTTACTTTTAAAATCTGTAACTGTTGCAAATTGTTTGTGTAGGCTGTGATAGCCGATTTATAGCATTTATAAGTGTTTACTGTATCTGTTTCTGCTTGTTTTCTGAAAAAAAAAAAAAAAATATCTCTTGTTTTCCCGCCTTACTGAGCTAGAATAGTCCAGTTTCAGAGCTTGCTGATCCCTGGGCTTTGTTTGCAGTTCCTGTTACTGATCCTTTACCTAATTTGGAAGAGGGGAAGTTCCCTTGCTTACCAGTGGGAGTGGGAAGCATTGAGCTGCCTGTTGGTCCAGTTTTGTGAGGTTTCAGCCAGCAACTTGTAGTTTATTGGTCGTTTTGGGCCAGTTCCTAGCTTCTTTCAGCCCCTGATATAAAAAACGCTAAGCAGCGTTTTTAGCTTGTACCTACTCAGCACAGATCCTCGTGGTGGCCAGCAGAGTAATCCAAGCTTCAGAGAGCTAAAAAAGCGACTTTACCTGATTTAAGTATATTTTTGTGGCTTTCCACTTCTATTTATCTAGCAACTGTATTTCGCCTGCTTGCTGATACATTGTTATTGTTTATTCTGCATTTATTCTGTTATTGCACTTGTTTCTCAGTTTGTTACTTTTAAAATCTGTAACTGTTGCAAATTGTTTGTGTAGGCTGTGATAGCCGATTTATAGCATTTATAAGTGTTTACTGTATCTGTTTCTGCTTGTTTTCTGAAAAAAAAAAAAAAAAAAATATCTCTTGTTTTCCCGCCTTACTGAGCTAGAATAGTCCAGTTTCAGAGCTTGCTGATCCCTGGGCTTTGTTTGCAGTTCCTGTTACTGATCCTTTACCTAATTTGGAAGAGAGGAAGTTCCCTTGCTTACCAGTGGGAGTGGGAAGCATTGAGCTGCCTGTTGGTCCAGTTTTGTGAGGTTTCAGCCAGCAACTTGTAGTTTATTGGTCGTTTTGGGCCAGTTCCTAGCTTCTTTCAGCCCCCTGATATAAAAACGCTAAACGCGCGTTTTTAGCTTGTACCTACTCAGCACAGATCCTCGTGGTGGCCAGCAGAGTAATCCAAGCTTCAGAGAGCTAAAAAAGCGACTTTACCTGATTTAAGTATATTTTTGTGGCTTTCCACTTCTATTTATCTAGCAACTGTATTTCGCCTGCTTGCTGATACATTGTTATTGTTTATTCTGCATTTATTCTGTTATTGCACTTGTTTCTCAGTTTGTTACTTTTAAAATCTGTAACTGTTGCAAATTGTTTGTGTAGGCTGTGATAGCCGATTTATAGCATTTATAAGTGTTTACTGTATCTGTTTCTGCTTGTTTTCTGAAAAAAAAAAAAAAAAATATCTCTTGTTTTCCCGCCTTACTGAGCTAGAATAGTCCAGTTTCAGAGCTTGCTGATCCCTGGGCTTTGTTTGCAGTTCCTGTTACTGATCCTTTACCTAATTTGGAAGAGAGGAAGTTCCCTTGCTTACCAGTGGGAGTGGGAAGCATTGAGCTGCCTGTTGGTCCAGTTTTGTGAGGTTTCAGCCAGCAACTTGTAGTTTATTGGTCGTTTTGGGCCAGTTCCTAGCTTCTTTCAGCCCCCTGATATAAAAACGCTAAGCAGCCGTGTTTTAGCTTGTACCTACTCAGCACAGATCCTCGTGGTGGCCAGCAGAGTAATCCAAGCTTCAGAGAGATAAAAAGCGACTTTACCTGATTTAAGTATATTTTTGTGGCTTTCCACTTCTATTTATCTAGCAACTGTATTTCGCCTGCTTGCTGATACATTGTTATTGTTTATTCTGCATTTATTCTGTTATTGCACTTGTTTCTCAGTTTGTTACTTTTAAAATCTGTAACTGTTGCAAATTGTTTGTGTAGGCTGTGATAGCCGATTTATAGCATTTATAAGTGTTTACTGTATCTGTTTCTGCTTGTTTTCTGAAAAAAAAAAAAAAAAATATCTCTTGTTTTCCGCCTTACTGAGCTAGAATAGTCCAGTTTCAGAGCTTGCTGATCCCTGGGCTTTGTTTGCAGTTCCTGTTACTGATCCTTTACCTAATTTGGAAGAGAGGAAGTTCCCTTGCTTACCAGTGGGAGTGGGAAGCATTGAGCTGCCTGTTGGTCCAGTTTTGTGAGGTTTCAGCCAGCAACTTGTAGTTTATTGGTCGTTTTGGGCCAGTTCCTAGCTTCTTTCAGCCCCCTGATATAAAAAATGCTAAACGCGCGTTTTTTAGCTTGTACCTACTCAGCACAGATCCTCGTGGTGGCCAGCAGAGTAATCCAAGCTTCAGAGAGCTAAAAAAGCGACTTTACCTGATTTAAGTATATTTTTTGTGGCTTTCCACTTCTATTTATCTAGCAACTGTATTTCGCCTGCTTGCTGATACATTGTTATTGTTTATTCTGCATTTATTCTGTTATTGCACTTGTTTCTCAGTTTGTTACTTTTAAAATCTGTAACTGTTGCAAATTGTTTGTGTAGGCTGTGATAGCCGATTTATAGCATTTATAAGTGTTTACTGTATCTGTTTCTGCTTGTTTTCTGAAAAAAAAAAAAAATATCTCTTGTTTTCCCGCCTTACTGAGCTAGAATAGTCCAGTTTCAGAGCTTGCTGATCCCTGGGCTTTGTTTGCAGTTCCTGTTACTGATCCTTTACCTAATTTGGAAGAGAGGAAGTTCCCTTGCTTACCAGTGGGAGTGGGAAGCATTGAGCTGCCTGTTGGTCCAGTTTTGTGAGGTTTCAGCCAGCAACTTGTAGTTTATTGGTCGTTTTGGGCCAGTTCCTAGCTTCTTTCAGCCCCCTGATATAAAAAACGCTAAATGCGCGTTTTTTAGCTTGTACCTACTCAGCACAGATCCTCGTGGTGGCCAGCAGAGTAATCCAAGCTTCAGAGAGCTAAAAAAGCGACTTTACCTGATTTAAGTATATTTTTGTGGCTTTCCACTTCTATTTATCTAGCAACTGTATTTCGCCTGCTTGCTGATACATTGTTATTGTTTATTCTGCATTTATTCTGTTATTGCACTTGTTTCTCAGTTTGTTACTTTTAAAATCTGTAACTGTTGCAAATTGTTTGTGTAGGCTGTGATAGCCGATTTATAGCATTTATAAGTGTTTACTGTATCTGTTTCTGCTTGTTTTCTGAAAAAAAAAAAAAAAAAATATCTCTTGTTTTCCCGCCTTACTGAGCTAGAATAGTCCAGTTTCAGAGCTTGCTGATCCCTGGGCTTTGTTTGCAGTTCCTGTTACTGATCCTTTACCTAATTTGGAAGAGAGGAAGTTCCCTTGCTTACCAGTGGGAGTGGGAAGCATTGAGCTGCCTGTTGGTCCAGTTTTGTGAGGTTTCAGCCAGCAACTTGTAGTTTATTGGTCGTTTTGGGCCAGTTCCTAGCTTCTTTCAGCCCCCTGATATAAAAAACGCTAAACACGCGTTTTTAGCTTGTACCTACTCAGCACAGATCCTCGTGGTGGCCAGCAGAGTAATCCAAGCTTCAGAGAGCTAAAAAGCGACTTTACCTGATTTAAGTATATTTTTGTGGCTTTCCACTTCTATTTATCTAGCAACTGTATTTCGCCTGCTTGCTGATACATTGTTATTGTTTATTCTGCATTTATTCTGTTATTGCACTTGTTTCTCAGTTTGTTACTTTTAAAATCTGTAACTGTTGCAAATTGTTTGTGTAGGCTGTGATAGCCGATTTATAGCATTTATAAGTGTTTACTGTATCTGTTTCTGCTTGTTTTCTGAAAAAAAAAAAAAAAAATATCTCTTGTTTTCCCGCCTTACTGAGCTAGAATAGTCCAGTTTCAGAGCTTGCTGATCCCTGGGCTTTGTTTGCAGTTCCTGTTACTGATCCTTTACCTAATTTGGAAGAGGAAGTTCCCTTGCTTACCAGTGGGAGTGGGAAGCATTGAGCTGCCTGTTGGTCCAGTTTTGTGAGGTTTCAGCCAGCAACTTGTAGTTTATTGGTCGTTTTGGGCCAGTTTCTAGCTTCTTTCAGCCCCCTGATATAAAAAACGCTAAACGCGCGTTTTTTAGCTTGTACCTACTCAGCACAGATCCTCGTGGTGGCCAGCAGAGTAATCCAAGCTTCAGAGAGCTAAAAAAGCGACTTTACCTGATTTAAGTATATTTTTTGTGGCTTTCCACTTCTATTTATCTAGCAACTGTATTTCGCCTGCTTGCTGATACATTGTTATTGTTTATTCTGCATTTATTCTGTTATTGCACTTGTTTCTCAGTTTGTTACTTTTAAAATCTGTAACTGTTGCAAATTGTTTGTGTAGGCTGTGATAGCCGATTTATAGCATTTATAAGTGTTTACTGTATCTGTTTCTGCTTGTTTTCTGAAAAAAAAAAAATATCTCTTGTTTTCCCGCCTTACTGAGCTAGAATAGTCCAGTTTCAGAGCTTGCTGATCCCTGGGCTTTGTTTGCAGTTCCTGTTACTGATCCTTTACCTAATTTGGAAGAGAGGAAGTTCCCTTGCTTACCAGTGGGAGTGGGAAGCATTGAGCTGCCTGTTGGTCCAGTTTTGTGAGGTTTCAGCCAGCAACTTGTAGTTTATTGGTCGTTTTGGGCCAGTTCCTAGCTTCTTTCAGCCCCTGATATAAAAAATGCTAAAAGCGCGTTTTTAGCTTGTACCTACTCAGCACAGATCCTCGTGGTGGCCAGCAGAGTAATCCAAGCTTCAGAGAGCTAAAAAAGCGACTTTACCTGATTTAAGTATATTTTTTGTGGCTTTCCACTTCTATTTATCTAGCAACTGTATTTCGCCTGCTTGCTGATACATTGTTATTGTTTATTCTGCATTTATTCTGTTATTGCACTTGTTTCTCAGTTTGTTACTTTTAAAATCTGTAACTGTTGCAAATTGTTTGTGTAGGCTGTGATAGCCGATTTATAGCATTTATAAGTGTTTACTGTATCTGTTTCTGCTTGTTTTCTGAAAAAAAAAAAAAAAAAATATCTCTTGTTTTCCCGCCTTACTGAGCTAGAATAGTCCAGTTTCAGAGCTTGCTGATCCCTGGGCTTTGTTTGCAGTTCCTGTTACTGATCCTTTACCTAATTTGGAAGAGGAAGTTCCCTTGCTTACCAGTGGGAGTGGGAAGCATTGAGCTGCCTGTTGGTCCAGTTTTGTGAGGTTTCAGCCAGCAACTTGTAGTTTATTGGTCGTTTTGGGCCAGTTCCTAGCTTCT
The DNA here is from genome assembly GCF_019279795.1 of Protopterus annectens. Taxonomy (NCBI): domain Eukaryota; kingdom Metazoa; phylum Chordata; order Ceratodontiformes; family Protopteridae; genus Protopterus; species Protopterus annectens. Next base: position 967,577,252 of record NC_056743.1, read on the forward strand.
TTCAGCCCCCTGATATAAAAAACGCTAAACACGCGTTTTTTAGCTTGTACCTACTCAGCACAGATCCTCGTGGTGGCCAGCAGAGTAATCCAAGCTTCAGAGAGCTAAAAAAGCGACTTTACCTGATTTAAGTATATTTTTTGTGGCTTTCCACTTCTATTTATCTAGCAACTGTATTTCGCCTGCTTGCTGATACATTGTTATTGTTTATTCTGCATTTATTCTGTTATTGCACTTGTTTCTCAGTTTGTTACTTTTAAAATCTGTAACTGTTGCAAATTGTTTGTGTAGGCTGTGATAGCCGATTTATAGCATTTATAAGTGTTTACTGTATCTGTTTCTGCTTGTTTTCTGAAAAAAAAAAAAAAAATATCTCTTGTTTTCCCGCCTTACTGAGCTAGAATAGTCCAGTTTCAGAGCTTGCTGATCCCTGGGCTTTGTTTGCAGTTCCTGTTACTGATCCTTTACCTAATTTGGAAGAGAGGAAGTTCCCTTGCTTACCAGTGGGAGTGGGAAGCATTGAGCTGCCTGTTGGTCCAGTTTTGTGAGGTTTCAGCCAGCAACTTGTAGTTTATTGGTCGTTTTGGGCCAGTTCCTAGCTTCTTTCAGCCCCCTGATATAAAAAACGCGCGTTTTTTAGCTTGTACCTACTCAGCACAGATCCTCGTGGTGGCCAGCAGAGTAATCCAAGCTTCAGAGAGCTAAAAAAGCGACTTTACCTGATTTAAGTATATTTTTTGTGGCTTTCCACTTCTATTTATCTAGCAACTGTATTTCGCCTGCTTGCTGATACATTGTTATTGTTTATTCTGCATTTATTCTGTTATTGCACTTGTTTCTCAGTTTGTTACTTTTAAAATCTGTAACTGTTGCAAATTGTTTGTGTAGGCTGTGATAGCCGATTTATAGCATTTATAAGTGTTTACTGTATCTGTTTCTGCTTGTTTTCTGAAAAAAAAAAAAAAAAATATCTCTTGTTTTCCGCCTTACTGAGCTAGAATAGTCCAGTTTCAGAGCTTGCTGATCCCTGGGCTTTGTTTGCAGTTCCTGTTACTGATCCTTTACCTAATTTGGAAGAGAGGAAGTTCCCTTGCTTACCAGTGGGAGTGGGAAGCATTGAGCTGCCTGTTGGTCCAGTTTTGTGAGGTTTCAGCCAGCAACTTGTAGTTTATTGGTCGTTTTGGGCCAGTTCTAGCTTCTTTCAGCCCCTGATATAAAAAAGCTAAGCAGCGTTTTTAACTTGTACCTACTCAGCACAGATCCTCGTGGTGGCCAGCAGAGTAATCCAAGCTTCAGAGAGCTAAAAAGCGACTTTACCTGATTTAAGTATATTTTTGTGGCTTTCCACTTCTATTTATCTAGCAACTGTATTTCGCCTGCTTGCTGATACATTGTTATTGTTTATTCTGCATTTATTCTGTTATTGCACTTGTTTCTCAGTTTGTTACTTTTAAAATCTGTAACTGTTGCAAATTGTTTGTGTAGGCTGTGATAGCCGATTTATAGCATTTATAAGTGTTTACTGTATCTGTTTCTGCTTGTTTTCTGAAAAAAAAAAAAAAAATATCTCTTGTTTTCCGCCTTACTGAGCTAGAATAGTCCAGTTTCAGAGCTTGCTGATCCCTGGGCTTTGTTTGCAGTTCCTGTTACTGATCCTTTACCTAATTTGGAAGAGGAAGTTCCCTTGCTTACCAGTGGGAGTGGGAAGCATTGAGCTGCCTGTTGGTCCAGTTTTGTGAGGTTTCAGCCAGCAACTTGTAGTTTATTGGTCGTTTTGGGCCAGTTCCTAGCTTCTTTCAGCCCCTGATATAAAAAGCACTAAGCACGTTTTTTAGCTTGTACCTACTCAGCACAGATCCTCGTTGTGGCCAGCAGAGTAATCCAAGCTTCAGAGAGCTAAAAAAGCGACTTTACCTGATTTAAGTATATTTTTGTGGCTTTCCACTTCTATTTATCTAGCAACTGTATTTCGCCTGCTTGCTGATACATTGTTATTGTTTATTCTGCATTTATTCTGTTATTGCACTTGTTTCTCAGTTTGTTACTTTTAAAATCTGTAACTGTTGCAAATTGTTTGTGTAGGCTGTGATAGCCGATTTATAGCATTATAAGTGTTTACTGTATCTGTTTCTGCTTGTTTTCTGAAAAAAAAAAAAAAAAATATCTCGTTTCCCGCCTTACTGAGCTAGAATAGTCCAGTTTCAGAGCTTGCTGATCCCTGGGCTTTGTTTGCAGTTCCTGTTACTGATCCTTTACCTAATTTGGAAGATGGAAGTTCCCTTGCTTACCAGTGGGAGTGGGAAGCATTGAGCTGCCTGTTGGTCCAGTTTTGTGAGGTTTCAGCCAGCAACTTGTAGTTTATTGGTCGTTTTGGGCCAGTTCCTAGCTTCTTTCAGCCCCTTGATATAAAAAGCTAAGCGTTTTTTAGCTTGAACCTACTCAGCACAGATCCTCGTGGTGGCCAGCAGAGTAATCCAAGCTTCAGAGAGCTAAAAAAGCGACTTTACCTGATTTAAGTATATTTTTGTGGCTTTCCACTTCTATTTATCTAGCAACTGTATTTAGCCTGCTTGCTGATACATTGTTATTGTTTATTCTGCATTTATTCTGTTATTGCACTTGTTTCTCAGTTTGTTACTTTTAAAATCTGTAACTGTTGCAAATTGTTTGTGTAGGCTGTGATAGCCGATTTATAGCATTTATAAGTGTTTACTGTATCTGTTTCTGCTTGTTTTCTGAAAAAAAAAAAAAAAATATCTCTTGTTTTCCCGCCTTACTGAGCTAGAATAGTCCAGTTTCAGAGCTTGCTGATCCCTGGGCTTTGTTTGCAGTTCCTGTTACTGATCCTTTACCTAATTTGGAAGAGGAAGTTCCCTTGCTTACCAGTGGGAGTGGGAAGCATTGAGCTGCCTGTTGGTCCAGTTTTGTGAGGTTTCAGCCAGCAACTTGTAGTTTATTGGTCGTTTTGGGCCAGTTCCTAGCTTCTTTCAGCCCCTGATATAAAAACGCTAAGCGCTTTTTAGCTTGTACCTACTCAGCACAGATCCTCGTGGTGGCCAGCAGAGTAATCATAGCTTCAGAGAGCTAAAAAAGCGACTTTACCTGATTTAAGTATATTTTTGTGGCTTTCCACTACTATTTATCTAGCAACTGTATTTCGCCTGCTTGCTGATACATTGTTATTGTTTATTCTGCATTTATTCTGTTATTGCACTTGTTTCTCAGTTTGTCACTTTTAAAACCTGTAACTGTTGCAAATTGTTTGTGTAGGCTGTGATAGCCGATTTATAGCATTTATAAGTGTTTACTGTATCTGTTTCTGCTTGTTTTCTGACAAAAAAAAATATATATCTCTTGTTTTCCCGCCTTACTGAGCTAGAATAGTACAGTTTCAGAGCTTGCTGATCCCTGGGCTTTGTTTGCAGTTCCTGTTACTGATTCTTTACCTAATTTGGAAGAGAGGAAGTTCCCTTGCTTACCAGTGGGAGTGGGAAGCATTGAGCTGCCTGTTGGTCCAGTTTTGTGAGGTTTCAGCCAGCAACTTGTAGTTTATTGGTCGTTTTGGGCCAGTTCCTAGCTTCTTTCAGCCCCCTGATATAAAAACGCTTAAACGCCTGCTTTTTAGCCTGTACCTACAGAGCACAGATCCTCGTGGTGGCCAGCAGAGTAATCCAAGCTCGAGAGAGCTAAAAAGCGACTTTACCTGATTTAAGTATATTTTTTGTGGCTTTCCACTTCTATTTATCTAGCAACTGTATTTCGCCTGCTTGCTGATACATTGTTATTGTTTAGTCTGCATTTATTCTGTTATTGCACTTGTTTCTCAGTTTGTTACTTTTAAAATCTGTAACTGTTGCAAATTGTGTCGGCTGTGATAGCCGATTTATAGCATTTATAAGTGTTTACTGTATCTGTTTCTGCTTGTTTTCTGACAAAAAAAAAAAAAAAAAATATCTCTTGTTTTCCCGCCTTACTGAGCTAGAATAGTCCAGTTTCAGAGCTTACTGATCCCTGGGCTTTGTTTGCAGTTCCTGTTACTGATTCTTTACCTAATTTGGAAGAGAGGAAGTTCCCTTGCTTACCAGTGGGAGTGGGAAGCATTGAGCTGCCTGTTGGTCCAGTTTTGTGAGGTTTCAGCCAGCAACTTGTAGTTTATTGGTCGTTTTGGGCCAGTTCCTAGCTTCTTTCAGCCCCTGATATAAAAAACGCTAAACGCACGTTTTTTAGCTTGTACCTACTCAGCACAGATCCTCGTGGTGGCCAGCAGAGTAATCCAAGCTTCAGAGAGCTAAAAAGACTTTACCTGATTTAAGTATATTTTTTGTGGCTTTCCACTTCTATTTATCTAGCAACTGTATTTCGCCTGCTTGCTGATACATTGTTATTGTTTATTCTGCATTTATTCTGTTATTGCACTTGTTTCTCAGTTTGTTACTTTTAAAATCTGTAACTGTTGCAAATTGTTTGTGTAGGCTGTGATAGCCGATTTATAGCATTTATAAGTGTTTACTGTATCTGTTTCTGCTTATTTTCTGACAAAAAAAACAAAAAACAAAAAAAATATCTCTTGTTTTCCCGCCTTACTGAGCTAGAATAGTCCAGTTTCAGAGCTTGCTGATCCCTGGGCTTTGTTTGCAGTTTCTGTTACTGATTCTTTACCTAATTTGGAAGAGAGGAAGTTCCCTTGCTTACCAGTGGGAGTGGGAAGCATTGAGCTGCCTGTTGGTCCAGTTTTGTGAGGTTTCAGCCAGCAACTTGTAGTTTATTGGTCGTTTTGGGCCAGTTCCTAGCTGCTTTCAGCCCCGGGATATAAAACCGCTTAACGCGCATTTTTAGCTTGTACCTACTCAGCACAGATCCTCGTGGTGGCCAGCAGAGTAATCCAAGCTTCAGAGAGCTAAAAAGCGACTTTACCTGATTTAAGTATATTTTTTGTGGCTTTCCACTTCTATTTATCTAGCAACTGTATTTCTGCTGCTTGCTGATACATTGTTATTGTTTATTCTGCATTTATTCTGTTATTGCACTTGTTTCTCAGTTTGTTACTTTTAAAATCTGTAACTGTTGCAAATTGTTTGTGTAGGCTCTGACAGCCGATTTATAGCATTTATAAGTGTTTACTGTGTCTGTTTCTGCTTGTTTTCTGACAAAAAACAAAAAAAAAACCAAAAAAAATATCTCTTGTTTTCCCGCCTTACTGAGCTAGAATTGTCCAGTTTCAGAGCTTGCTGATCCCTGGGCTTTGTTTGCAGTTCTTGTTACTGATTCTTTACCTAATTTGGAAGAGAGGAAGTTCCCTTGCTTACCAGTGGGAGTGGGAAGCATTGAGCTGCCTGTTGGTCCAGTTTTGTGAGGTTTCAGCCAGCAACTTGTAGTTTATTGGTCGTTTTGGGCCAGTTCCTAGCTTCTTTCAGCCCCTTGATATAAAACACGCTAAAAGCGCGTTTTTAGCTTGTACCTACTCAGCACAGATCCTTGTGGTGGCCAGCAGAGTAATCCAAGCTTCAGAGAGCTAAAAAAGTGACTTTACCAGATTTAAGTATATTTTTTGTGGCTTTCCACTTCTATTTATCTAGCAACTGTATTTCGCCTGCTTGCTGATACATTGTTATTGTTTATTCTGCATTTATTCTGTTATTGCACTTGTTTCTCAGTTTGTTACTTTTAAAATCTGTAACTGTTGCAAATTGTTTGTGTAGGCTGTGATAGCCGATTTATAGCATTTATAAGTGTTTACTGTATCTGTTTCTGCTTGTTTTCTGACAAAAAAAACAAAAAATATCTCTTGTTTTCCCGCCTTACTGAGCTAGAATAGTCCAGTTTCAGAGCTTGCTGATCCCTGGGCTTTGTTTGCAGTTCCTGTTACTGATTCTTTACCTAATTTGGAAGAGAGGAAGTTCCCTTGCTTACCAGTGGGAGTGGGAAGCATTGAGCTGCCTGTTGGTCCAGTTTTGTGAGGTTTCAGCCAGCAACTTGTAGTTTATTGGTCGTTTGGGCCAGTTCCTAGCTTCTTTCAGCCCCCAGATAAAAAACGCTAAACGCACATTTTTTAGCTTGTACCTACTCAGCACAGATCCTCGTGGTGGCCAGCAGCGTAATCCAAGCTTCAGAGAGCTAAAAAAGCGACTTTACCTGATTTAAGTATATTTTTTGTGGCTTTCCACTTCTATTTATCTAGCAACTATATTTCGCCTGCTTGCTGATACATTGTTATTGTTTATTCTGCATTTATTCTGTTATTGCACTTGTTTCTCAGTTTGTTACTTTTAAAATCTGTAACTGTTGCAAATTGTGTCGGCTGTGATAGCCGATTTATAGCATTTATAAGTGTTTACTGTATCTGTTTCTGCTTCTTTTCTGACAAAAAAAAAAAAAAAAAAACAAAAAAAATATCTCTTGTTTTCCCGCCTTACTGAGCTAGAATAGTCCAGTTTCAGAGCTTACTGATCCCTGGGCTTTGTTTGCAGTTCCTGTTACTGATTCTTTACCTAATTTGGAAGAGAGGAAGTTCCCTTGCTTACCAGTGGGAGTGGGAAGCATTGAGCTGCCTGTTGGTCCAGTTTTGTGAGGTTTCAGCCAGCAACTTGTAGTTTATTGGTCGTTTTGGGCCAGTTCCTAGCTTCTTTCAGCCCCCTGTGCTAAACACGCGTTTTTTAGCTTGTACCTACTCAACACAGATCCTCGTGGTGGCCAGCAGAGTAATCCAAGCTTCAGAGAGCTAAAAAAGCTACTTTACCTGATTTAAGTATATTTTTTGTGGCTTTCCACTTCTATTTATCTAGCAACTGTATTTCGCCTGCTTGCTGATACATTTTTATTGTTTATTCTGCATTTATTCTGTTATTGCACTTGTTTCTCAGTTTGTTACTTTTAAAATCTGTAACTGTTGCAAATTGTTTGTGTAGGCTGTGATAGCCGATTTATAGCATTTATAAGTGTTTACTGTATCTGTTTCTGCTTGTTTTCTGACAAAAAAAAAATAAAACAAAAAAAATATCTCTTGTTTTCCTACCTTACTGAGCTAGAATAGTCCAGTTTCAGAGCTTGCTGATCCCTGGGCTTTGTTTGCAGTTCCTGTTACTGATTCTTTACCTAATTTGGAAGAGAGGAAGTTCCCTTGCTTACCAGTGGGAGTGGGAAGCATTGAGCTGCCTGTTGGTCCAGTTTTGTGAGGTTTCAGCCAGCAACTTGTAGTTTATTGGTCGTTTTGGGCCAGTTCCTAGCTTCTTTCAGCCCCCTGATATAAAAAACGCTAAACGTACGTTTTTTAGCTTGTACCTACTCAGCACAGATCCTCGTGGTGGCCAGCAGAGTAATCCAAGCTTCAGAGAGCTAAAAAAGTGACTTTACCTGATTTAAGTATATTTTTTGTGGCTTTCCACTTCTATTTATCTAGCAACTGTATTTCACCTGCTTGCTGATACATTGTTATTGTTTATTCTGCATTTATTCTGTTATTGCACTTGTTTCTCAGTTTGTTACTTTTAAAATCTGTAACTGTTGCAAATTGTTTGTGTAGGCTGTGATAGCCGATTTATAGCATTTATAAGTGTTTACTGTATCTGTTTCTGCTTGTTTTCTGACAAAAAAAACAAAAAACAAAAAAATATCTCTTGTTTTCCCGCCTTACTGAGCTAGAATAGTCCAGTTTCAGAGCTTGCTGATCCCTGGGCTTTGTTTGCAGTTCCTGTTACTGATTCTTTACCTAATTTGGAAGAGAGGAAGTTCCCTTGCTTACCAGTGGGAGGGAAGCATTGAGCTGCCTGTTGGTCCAGTTTTGTGAGGTTTCAGCCAGCAACTTGTAGTTTATTGGTCGTTTTGGGCCAGTTCCTAGCTTCTTTCAGCCCCCTGATATAAAAAATGCTAAACGCGTGTTTTTTAGCTTGTACCTACTCAGCACAGATCCTCGTGGTGGCCAGCAGAGTAATCCAAGCTTCAGAGAGCTAAAAAAGTGACTTTACCTGATTTAAGTATATTTTTTTGCGGCTTTCCACTTCTATTTATCTAGCAACTGTATTTCGCCTGCTTGCTGATACGTTGTTATCGTTTATTCTGCATTTATTCTGTTATTGCACTTGTTTCTCAGTTTGTTACTTTTAAAACCTGTAACTGTTGCAAATTGTTTGTGTAGGCTGTGATAGTCGATTTATAGCATTTATAAGTGTTTACTGTATCTGTTTCTGCTTGTTTTCTGACAAAAAAAAAAAAAAATATATCTCTTGTTTTCCCGCCTTACTGAGCTAGAATAGTCCAGTTTCTGAGCTTGCTGATCCCTGGGCTTTGTTTGCAGTTCCTGTTACTGATTCTTTACCTATTTTGGAAGAGAAGAAGTTCCCTTTCTTACCAGTGGGAGTGGGAAGCATTGAGCTGCCTGTTGGTCCAGTTTTGTGAAGTTTCAGCCAGCAACTTGTAGTTTATTGGTCGTTTTGGGCCAGTTCCTAGCTTCTTTCAGCCCCCTGATATAAAAAATGCTAAATGTGCGTTTGTTAGCTTGTACCTACTCAGCACAGATCCTCGTGGTGGCCAGCAGAGTAATCCAAGCTTCAGAGAGCTAAAAAAGCGACTTTACCTGATTTAAGTATATTTTTTTGTGGCTTTCCACTTCTATTTATCTAGCAACTGTATTTCGCCTGCTTGCTGATACATTGTTATTGTTTAGTCTGCATTTATTCTGTTATTGCACTTGTTTCTCAGTTTGTTACTTTTAAAATCTGTAACTATTGCAAATTGTTTGTGTAGGCTGTGATAGCCGATTTATAGCATTTATAAGTGTTTACTGTATCTGTTTCTGCTTGTTTTCTGACAAAAAAAAAAAAACAAAAAATATCTCTTGTTTTCACGCCTTACTGAGCTAGAATAGTCCAGTTTCAGAGCTTGCTGATCCCTGGGCTTTGTTTGCAGTTCCTGTTACTGATTCTTTACCTAATTTGGAAGAGAGGAAGTTCCCTTGCTTACCAGTGGGAGTGGGAAGCATTGAGCTGCCTGTTGGTCCAGTTTTGTGAGGTTTCAGCCAGCAACTTGTAGTTTATTGGTCGTTTTGGGCCAGTTCCTAGCTTCTTTCAGCCCCTGATATAAAAAACGCTAAACGCGCTTTTTAGCTTGTACCTACTCAGCACAGATCCTCGTGGTGGCCAGCAGAGTAATCCAAGCTTCAGAGAGCTAAAAAGCGACTTTACCTGATTTAAGTATATTTTTTTGTGGCTTTCCACTTCTATTTATCTAGCAACTGTATTTCGCTTGCTTGCTGATACATTGTTATTGTTTATTCTGCATTTATTCTGTTATTGCACTTGTTTCTCAGTTTGTTACTTTTAAAATCTGTAACTGTTGCAAATTGTTTGTGTAGGCTGTGATAGCCGATTTATAGCATTTATAAGTGTTTACTGTATCTGTTTCTGCTTGTTTTCTGACAAAAAAACAAAAAAAAAAAAAATCTCTTGTTTTCCCGCCTTACTGAGCTAGAATAGTCCAGTTTCAGAGCTTGCTGATCCCTGGGCTTTGTTTGCAGTTCCTGTTACTGATTCTTTACCTAATTTGGAAGAGAGGAACTTCCCTTGCTTACCAGTGGGAGTGGGAAGCATTGAGCTGCCTGTTTTTTCCAGTTTTGTGAGGTTTCAGCCAGCAACTTGTAGTTTATTGGTCGTTTTGGGCCAGTTTCTAGCTTCTTTCAGCCCCCTGATATAAAAAACGCTAAATGTGCGTTTTTTAGCTTGTACCTACTCAGCACAGATCCTCGTTGGTGGCCAGCAGAGTAATCCAAGCTTCAAAGAGCTAAAAAAGCAACTTTACCTGATTTAAGTATATTTTTTGTGGCTTTCCACTTCTATTTATCTAGCAACTGTATTTCGCCTGCTTGCTGATACATTGTTATTGTTTATTCTGCATTTATTCTGTTATTGCACTTGTTTCTCAGTTTGTTACTTTTAAAATCTGTAACTGTTGCAAATTGTTTGTGTAGGCTGTGACAGACGATTTATAGCATTTATAAGTGTTTACTGTGTCTGTTTCTGCTTGTTTTCTGACAAAAAAAAACAAAAAAAACAAAAAAAATATCTCTTGTTTTCCCGCCTTACTGAGCTAGAATAGTCCAGTTTCAGAGCTTGCTGATCCCTGGGCTTTGTTTGCAGTTCTTGTTACTGATTATTTACCTAATTTGGAAGAGAGGAAGTTCCCTTGCTTACCAGTGGGAGTGGGAAGCATTGAGCTGCCTGTTGGTCCAGTTTTGTGAGGTTTCAGCCAGCAACTTGTAGTTTATTGGTCGTTTTGGGCCAGTTCCTAGCTTCTTTCAGCCCCCTGATATAAAAAACGCTAAACGCGCGTTTTTAGCTTGTACCTACTCAGCACAGATCCTTGTGGTGGCCAGCAGAGTAATCCAAGCTTCAGAGAGCTAAAAAAGCGACTTTACCTGATTTAAGTATATTTTTTGTGGCTTTCCACTTCTATTTATCTAGCAACTGTATTTCGCCTGCTTGCTGATACATTGTTATTGTTTATTCTGCATTTATTCTGTTATTGCACTTGTTTCTCAGTTTGTTACTTTTAAAATCTGTAACTGTTGCAAATTGTTTGTGTAGGCTGTGATAGCCGATTTATAGCATTTATAAGTGTTTACTGTATCTGTTTCTGCTTGTTTTCTGAAAAAAAAAACAAAAAACAAAAAAAATCTCTTGTTTTCCCGCCTTACTGAGCTAGAATAGTCCAGTTTCAGAGCTTGCTGATCCCTGGGCTTTGTTTGCAGTTCCTGTTACTGATTCTTTACCTAATTTGGAAGAGAGGAAGTTCCCTTGCTTACCAGTGGGAGTGGGAAGCATTGAGCTGCCTGTTGGTCCAGTTTTGTGAGGTTTCAGCCAGCAACTTGTAGTTTATTGGTCGTTTTGGGCCAGTTCCTAGCTTCTTTCAGCCCCCTGATATAAAAAATGCTAAACGCGCGTTTTTTTAGCTTGTACCTACTCAGCACAGATCCTCGTGGTGGCCAGCAGAGTAATCCAAGCTTCAGAGAGCTAAAAAATCGACTTTACCTGATTTAAGTATATTTTTTGTGGCTTTCCACTTCTATTTATCTAGCAACTATATTTTGCCTGCTTGCTGATACATTGTTATTGTTTATTCTGCATTTATTCTGTTATTGCACTTGTTTCTCAGTTTGTTACTTTTAAAATCTGTAACTGTTGCAAATTGTTTGTGTAGGCTGTGATAGCCGATTTATAGCATTTATAAGTGTTTACTGTATCTGTTTCTGCTTGTTTTCTGACAAAAAAAAAAACAAAACAAAAAATATCTCTTGTTTTCCCGCCTTACTGAGCTAGAATAGTCCAGTTTCAGAGCTTGCTGATCCCTGGGCTTTGTTTGCAGTTCCTGTTACTGATTCTTTACCTAATTTGGAAGAGAGGAAGTTCCCTTGCTTACCAGTGGGAGTGGGAAGCATTGAGCTGCCTGTTGGTCCAGTTTTGTGAGGTTTCAGCCAGCAACTTGTAGTTTATTGGTCGTTTTGGGCCAGTTCCTAGCTTCTTTCAGCCCCTGATATAAAAAACGCTAAACGCGCGTTTTTAGCTTGTACCTACTCAGCACAGATCCTCGTGGTGGCCAGCAGAGTAATACAAGCTTCAGAGAGCTAAAAAAGCGACTTTACCTGATTTAAGTATATTTTTTGTGGCTTTCCACTTCTATTTATCTAGCAACTGTATTTCGCCTGCTTGCTGATACATTGTTATTGTTTATTCTGCATTTATTCTGTTATTGCACTTGTTTCTCAGTTTGTTACTTTTAAAATCTGTAACTGTTGCAAATTGTTTGTGTAGGCTGTGATAGCCGATTTATAGCATTTATAAGTGTTTACTGTATCTGTTTCTGCTTGTTTTCTGACAAAAAAAAAAAACAAAAAAATATCTCTTGTTTTCCCGTCTTACTGAGCTAGAATAGTCCAGTTTCAGAGCTTGCTGATCCCTGGGCTTTGTTTGCAGTTCCTGTTACTGATTCTTTACCTAATTTGGAAGAGAGGAAGTTCCCTTGCTTACCAATGGGAGTGGGAAGCATTGAGCTGCCTGTTGGTCCAGTTTTGTGAGGTTTCAGCCAGCAACTTGTAGTTTTATTGGTCGTTTTGGGCCAGTTTCTAGCTTCTTTCAGCCCCCTGATATAAAAAACGCTAAACGCCCGTTTTTTAGCTTGTACCTACTCAGCACAGATCCTCGTGGTGGCCAGCAGAGTAATCCAAGCTTCAGAGAGCTAAAAAAGTGACTTTACCTGATTTAAGTATATTTTTTGTGGCTTTCCACTTCTATTTATCTAGCAACTGTATTTCGCCTGCTTGCTGATACATTGTTATTGTTTATTCTGCATTTATTCTGTTATTGCACTTGTTTCTCAGTTTGTTACTTTTAAAATCTGTAACTGTTGCAAATTGTTTGTGTAGTCTGTGATAGCCGATTTCAGCATTTATAAGTTTTTACTGTATCTGTTTCTGCTTGTTTTCTGACAAAAAAAAAAAACAAAAACAAAAAAATATCTCTTGTTTTCCCGCCTTACTGAGCTAGAATAGTCCAGTTTCAGAGCTTGCTGATCCCTGGGCTTTGTTTGCAGTTCCTGTTACTGATTCTTTACCTAATATGGAAGAGAGGAAGTTCCCTTGCTTACCAGTGCGAGTGGAAAGCTGACCTATCCACATGATGATGATGGAATTCTGCAGTTGGTATCTTTAAGTAGCAGAGGGGTACAGGAAGCCTTTAGCCCCTGCAAACAGATGGCTGTGTAATATTTGCACTTTTCAATGACTGTGATTATGTTTTAATGACCGGTCAGTAGTTAATCAAACCACTGAATGTTTCATGACAGATTATATTGCTGTTGACAGAACAAATGCTTCCATATATTGAGAAAACACACCTATGCTGTGTTACTAGTGACTACTCCCAGTAACGTGTCAGCAGGTTTACCTAGACAGTATCAGGGAAAAAGGACCAGTTCTGAGTATTTAATTCTGAACATCTAAGTGCTGTTAAGTAGAAATGGATATCAACCAAAATGAATGTTTCAAATGATCCAGCGTTATTGATCCATTACACTTCCTATTAAGGTTGAGCCTTAATATGCATGCACTTAGACTGCACAGACCTGGTCACAATGTGATTGATAGCACAGCCGTGACTTCATTTATTATGACTGTAATACTTAACGCATCTATACCAGTGCTTCCACAGTTATATATTTGGGATATCTATTTTAAATTTAGCTACTTATAAATGATACATACATTTCAGATACTGCTATTAATACTTTTGTTTAGGAATACTTTTAAATGGAGATGAGCACACTATCTTACAACAAAGACAGCTTATTTCAGCATTCAAAAAAGATGAATTGTCCAGCAAAAATCCCTCTTTATCATGTTATGACTTTTCCAGATTATAAAATATGCAGTTATGCTTTGCCATTTCTGTCAGTATTTTTGCAGCGACAAACATAGGGGATGCAAGCATAGTTGTTTGTGTATTCTTTGCACTGTACTTACCAGTGCATGTACATTGCAAATGTCCATTTCTTTACAGTAACTGTATTTAACAGTATGACAGAATCAATGACGTGAAAATATTACTTGTATAACCTGCAACATGTTAACATTGTACAATGTAGTGGTATATCCCTTACATGTTGCAGGCTCGCTTACACTGATAAATGGACTGTAAAACTGAACTCATGCCATGGAATATCAACTGAGAAGGTATAGTCATGAAAGGTACAGTTTAATGTCAAATGTAGTCTAGTCAGAACAACCACTTGAGTTGGTGAGCATTGTATTGAAGCATTATATAATACTTGGGGCCTGTTACCTTCCATCTGTTAAGTAACCGCTCTCCACTCATGAACATAGTAATTGTAAGATATTCCCACCAAATTGTAGGTCAGCTATGTGAATCCACTAGTACTGGATTAACTTAATAGTAAATGCTTTTACATTATTAATCTAAAAATATACAGCCAAAGGCTGTGATACTATCACATGACATGTACAGTCTGAGAGTCAAGATTATCATAACTAACGTTACAGAACAAAAGCCTTATGTATTCATTGTGTGACTTAGTGAAATGGAACAAAAGTGGGTTGTTCATACAGTGTTTATGCATGAAGTGAGACTGATATATGAAGTAGTATGTTCCAAAGAATAATAGCTAGACTTTGAAATTATTTGGTACTCCGTTTCCATGTAATGGTCCTTGAGGACAGAATGCCAACCCTAAGGCAAAGGTGGATACATGGTGATTATTAATGAGGGTTAAGTCATTTAAGTATGCTTCAATCTGCATATCACTTTACTTATCATGACTACTAACATAATTACTGCAGCCAATACTGCAACATTGGAAAAAAATGTACAGATTTTTTTCAAAGTTCATTTTATTACTTCAAGTATCATTACTAATAATGAATATACTGCAGACAATGCATTATACTTGGCAAATGGTTGACTTCATTACTGTAAAGAGGATGTTTGAAGAGCTACACATAGAATGGGATATGGAGAATATAGGACCCAGCACAGCCTTGAAAATGTAACAGTGCACTGCAACCCAAGAGTGGAAAATGTATGCCAGTTTCACAACTCTTAATATTTCATTAGATCCACAGTGTCACTCAGAAAATAAGAAAACTGGCATCTAAGAAATTAAAGTATGCTCTTCAGCAGAATACCAGAAACGTACATGTACTGCATATATATTTGACAACATCTCATACTTGATCAGACCACATCAATCATGCAGTGAGTGGAGAGGTTACTGTTCCACTGCTTGCTTCTTATGCTACAAAATACTACAGGTGGATAGGCAAGTGAATAAATGTATGTGCACTGATTTTGTTAGTGTGAATAACACAAGTCTTTCAAGAAGGTACATGATGCATAGTTCAAGATTACAGCTGTCACTTCTTTCATGTCACGGTTTCATTTTAAAGTGCCAAGACTTATGGCATTGTATTACATTTAAATGTTCTTTTCCCTGTAATGCTGCTTATTTGAGTTTGTGGGCCTGAAGGCTTTCCATTCTGTGTTTGTGTATACTTTTTTCAGTTTCTTTCTGTTCTTGTCCACATGTATGTGTTTCATATGTGATATATCGCCCATCAGCTTTTCACAAATGTGACCTATGATGGGCAATGGGATTCCAAACTGTTTAGTACAGTGTAGACTCTGTATCTGTGATAGCCTCATCATGATAAGCATCAACAATTGCTACTCTAGTTTACCATGGAGGTGTTCCCTTTCTGAGTGCCTCAGTAAGCAGAACAGGCTTGTGGGTGAAGCAACATGCTAATGTGGCTGTCTTGGAGAGTGAGTAGTGCTACAGAAACAATTGCACACCCCTGTAAATGTCAGTTCTTCACAATTTTCCCCACCTTTTTTTCCAAATCACCCAGCTTAATGAAATGTTGCACTATAGAAAGTGGTGAACAGTGTCCAAAGATAATGAAATGTTACACTATAGAAAGTGGTGAACAGTGTCCAAAGATAATGAAATGTTACACTATAGAAAGTGGTGAACAGTGTCCAAAGATAATGAAATGTTGCACTATAGAAAGTGGTGAACAGTGTCCAAAGATAATGAAACGTTACACTATAGAAAGTGGTGAACAGTGTCCAAAGATAATGGGCAGATATTAGTTTCTATGTCTGTACTACTGGTACAGGTAATGCCAGCAAGCCTGGGTGGTTGAGGTGTGTTGTATGCCTTTTTTTGAGAGAGGGTGGTCACAGTGTGATAGGGAAGAAGGGAGATGATGTCACCGTCGTATGTATGTGCACAAGTTTGAATATGTGAGAGGATATATGGGTATTTCCATGACTGTATACCACTGTTGTGGAACATGCTAGTGTGTCTGCATGTGTTTGTGCATTGGTATGTGCAGTCGCAGTACAGTGGTTCAATGCAGAGGCATGGTGATTAGTTGCTAATGATGCCTTCCTCATTGCTGCTTTGCCATGTCCATGATTCAGAATTTCTTTCCTTTAAGCTATCTCGTGTACACACAGTGATTGATTAATGCAGCCACCGAAGAATTCTGTGAATGTAATTGAGAGGTGACATTCAGTAATTTACTTGCATCATCCATAATGAGCAGAAAACTGTTTAAGATTGACCATTTTTATACTCTGCACAGGAGAGTACAACAACAAATCAAACAAAGCTAACACTTTCAAATGAATACATGCAAAATAGATGAATAGAGAAGTAGAATTCAAGATCACTCAGTATGGTAACTACAAGTTCAATTATAATTCAGTGGACAAGCATAACACAAATAAGTGCAACTATTACCATTCAAATCATAAGGTAGGTTACGTAAACAAATCCATATACAGAAAAACATTCAGCAAATACAATATGTAGACAAAGGTATATGACAGCCCAGGGTGTATGCCTGACATCACTTACTATGGAATTAAATGTTGTTACAGTTATCACTCACTTGGGTGACCTGTCCTGCCACAACTGCAGTGACCCGGTGAGACATCACCCACACCATTTCTACCAGCAAATAGAAATCATGAGGTACATAGAGCAACCTGCTCCTTGTTGTTGGTTGCTGTACTGCACTGATATGTTGCTACACAGCTTTGTACATGTGCTAGTATTCCAGGTCATTCACAAGGGATATGCAAAATCTGCATCCATCACGTGTCCTCTTTTGCTACTTCACAGGAGAGTAATTTAACAGCTTTGCCAGCAGACATGAGCCAAACTCTCCATGTGGCCAGATACTTAACAGGGAAATGGTGGGTGATTGTGTGAGCATAGCATTATATTGATCATCATATGCAGATATGCTTTTCTTCTTTCTTGATTTTCATATAATTTTGTACGGTATCACCCATGTCATAATCAGATGCGTGTCACAGGCCACTATGCCATACATCCACCAATGCAGTGAACTCTAAATCCCCACTGGCAACCACCAGAACTGCCTGACTGTGGGATGTTGAAGGCGTGGCTATCGCAGGAAGGGGGCAAGAGTCCTGTTCACATGTCACTTAGTTTCATTGTACTTGTGAATGCACATTTATCCTCACAATTTTCATATGATGGCATTTGCAGGTTAATAACATTTCGGTTTAGCTGTCCAACAAGGTAATATTGCTCCAAACTCCATGTACAGTCAAATGGCTGTATGTCATGAGTGACCATCCTTAACGTGCTGTTTGCAGTCATTTTGAAACAGAGAGTTATTGCAGTACTGTCAGGCCAACACATTTATAAGGTTAATACAGTAAGGAATACAAGACAATAATTATAGGTTGGAGAGCAGAGGGTGATAAATACATAGTTATGCTCATTACAAACAAAAACACCAAGTTGCTTTGCTTCTGTAATAAGGGACACTTTGCACACATTTGGTTATGTGCAGTTAAGGATTACACACATTAGACAACTTATAATGTCCATTTACAGAGTAAAGTAAGATACCAATTGGGATATAAATTTAAAAGCAACAGTATTTTCAACTGTTTGTGAACAGATTTAATTTCTTACCTGCAGATGTAAATAAGTTGTCATCTGATTTTTTTAAAACTCTTTACAGCTAATAAAGTTTTCATTTTCTTGTTATTCTTGATACATTTATATTCTTCAGTGTTACGTAGATGCATTTCGAGGTGGGTAACAGTAGATCTGGAAGCAGGTGACATCAGCTGAAGTATGAATGACAACACTTTATTGAAGTATGAATGACAACACTTTACATTACCAGTACTACTTAAACTGACTAGTCACTATGTTCAGATTCTGTGTTTAGATGCATTAATGACTTACTGTGGTGCAACCTTTAATCTAGTATGTTCCTTTCACAGTACTTGTACTTTAAATTCTCTTGGGCTTATATTGTACAGAAAGATGAAATTATGGTAACAGTAGAAAGAATAGTACTGTGTTTCAGTTCTGAGTCATGCTTGTTTTTCTTTGTAGTTAGCTAACATTAGAGAAAAAGTTGATAGAAGAGTGCAAGAGAAGATCATAGAAGTCCACCGTTCAGGAGTGCAAAAAACTGGGGAAATTATGAGATGTGAAAAGTTGCCTTTTTCAAGAGCTTTTCCCAGAAAGTGATACTGTGGAATAAACACAAAGAAGATTTTTCCCAACCAGAAAAAAACATATAAAACCTTCTGCTAAAATCCCGATATGAAGGATGCAACTCGATGCTTGATCAGGAAAATATTTTACATCTTGTGCAGAATTGGCAAAAGCAAACACCAAATTGCAGCATTTTCTGTCACGCCAATACTGTATCCGAAGCGAACTCTGTTAAACGAAATTTCCTTTTTTGTTACCAGACAGATTGGCAAAAGAAATTGTTAAAAAAATATGGAAGCCAGATAACATTGCTGGATGCAACATATAGGGAAACAAGATATGCTTTACCTCTCTTTTTCCTTTGTGTGCGTACAAATGTTTGTTACACAGTAGTTGCGGTATTCGTGACTCAACTAGAAAAATCCATGTGCATTCTGACGGCATTAAATATCTTGAAGAAGTGGAAAGATGAATGGAAACCTAGTTGCTTCATGGTGGATTTCTGCCTGGAAGAAATCACTCTATCAAACTACTTTCCTGGTAAGTTACTTTTGCTAACATTGCTGCTGTCACTAACAAAGCCAGTTATAAAGACATTACTTGTAAAGATAAATGCAGTGTAATTATAAGTTATCAGCCACTGCTGATATGCATATGGAAGACTGCCACAACAACCTTAGCGAGGTTGAACACTGCGGCTGCACTGTCTCCTGTACTGACTCTCACTGCATTCTTGATGTGGATGGAGGAATGAAGAACAAATGTCAGGTTGTGCCTTCTGTATAAGAAAAAGAACTTGGGAACAGGGCCTTCATCTTGCAGTGTTAGTTCTTCCTCCAGCATCACAGAACTTCTTTTCTTATTTCAGACACAGTAGCAGAGAAATGATCATGGCCACTTGAGGCCACATCCCTTGGATTGCTTCTTCATTTTCTTTTATGTTGTTTTACAACGGGAGATAACTGTATTAAATTATAATGTGTGATGCGGGCCTACAATGGGAGATAACTGTATTAAATTATGTGTGATGCGGGCCTACAACGGGAAAACTGTATTAAATTATAATGTGTGATGCGGGCCTACAACGGGAAATAACTGTATTAAATTATAATGTGTGATGCGGGCCTACAACGGGAAATAACTGTATTAAATTATAATGTGTGATGCGGGCCTACAACGGGAAATAACTGTATTAAATTATAATGTGTGATGCGGGCCTACAACGGGAAATAACTGTATTAAATTATCATGTGTGATGCGGGCCTACAACGGGAAATAACTGTATTAAATTATCATGTGTGATGCGGGCCTACAACAGGAAATATCTGTATTAAATTATAATGTGTGATGTGGGCCTACAACGGGAGATAACTATTAAATTATAATGTGTGATGCGGGCCTACAATGGGAGATAAGTGTATTAAATTATAATGTGTGATGCGGATTTACAATGGGAAATAACTGTATTAAATTATAATGTGTGATGCGGGCCTACAATGGGAAATACGTGTATTAAATTATAACGTGTGATGCAGGCTTACAACGGGAAGTATCTGTATTAAATTATAATGTGTGATGCAGGCAATCATACATTTATATAAATGAAAACAATCCATGCTGACATATCTATGGTAGCAAACATTACATATCAGTTATAATATATCCTGTCATTGCCAGTCCATTAAAGTTCAAATCCCAACTTCTTTTGAATCTCAATCCTCCTTCCAAATTTTATTCTGCAGGTACTTCTTCCACAGTTTCCAGTTTATCTATGTTATTTGCTGCTACTCTTTTCTAAGGACCCCATTTCCACGTATTTTAACTGTATAACTACATGCATTACTTCTAGTACAGTTGGTTTAGATTTGATTTCCAATTTCTAACAATTGCTGTTTTGGTAGCCAACAGTTAGACTCAGCAAGGCTGCATTTCTGATTCTGTATCATAGCTCCAAAGTCATTTCCTTAACTATACCCAGTTGCTCACCCAGTATTTCTGATACTGTACTTTGCAAAGAAATTTAACACTGATGACTCACTACACTCCCAGAAAATGTGTTCCCAGTCACATCTTTCTTCCCCATCACACTTCCAACATTTGATATCTGAAGAGAAATTTTGACTCCACTTGGGAGGTACAAATATCTGCTTAATACTGCCAAGCAAACATCCTAAGTCTTCCACACTTTGTTGCATACTTGGGATTCATAAATATATCCCCCATTATTTCTTTGTTAATTGCTTATCCGGTCTCTCTTACCAATTCTTTCCAGCCTTCAGTGACTCATTCTTATAATTATCATGAAATATTTTCTATGCTTCACTACTTAATATTTCTAGCAGCTTCGGTTCTAGAATCCACTGCAACTTGTGCCACTGCTGGTCTTCTGCTTAGGATCCCCCTGTTTCTTTCTGTCTGCCTACACTGTTTCTTCATTTGCTTAGATCAGAAAGTATTGCTGTATTTCTTTCAACTGGGTACAGCTATTATCATATACTAATTTTCAGTGAAATGCAGGACAGGTAAGAGAATGGCAGTGTACACGGTTCTTCGGTACCTGACATGTTGGTGTTGATCATGGCCTAGATCATCTAGCGCACCGTTCTGCTGTACCCGACATGTTGATGTTGATCATGGTCTAGATCATCTAGCGCACCGTTCTTCTGTACCTGACATGTTGATGTTGATCATGGTCTACATCATCTAGCGCACTGTTCTTCTGTACCCGACATGTTGATGTTGATCATGGTCTAGATCATCTAGCACACCGTTCTTCTGTACCCGACATGTTGATGTTGATCATGGTCTAGATCATCTAGCACACAGTTCTTCTGTACCCAACATGTTGATCATGGTCTAGATCATCTAGCGCCCCGTTCTTCTGTACCCGACATGTTGATGTTGATCATGGTCTAGATCATCTAGTGCACCATTCTTCTGTACCCGACATGTTGATGTTGATCATGGTCTAGATCTAGTGCACCGTTCTTCTGTACCCGACATGTTGATGTTGATCATGGTCTAGATCATCTAGTGCACCGTTCTTCTGTACCCGACATGTTGATGTTGATCATGGTCTAGATCATCTAGCACACCGTTCTTCTGTACCCGACATGTTGATGTCGATCATGGTCTAGATCATCTAGCACACAGTTCTTCTGTACCCGACATGCTAAGGTTGATCATGGTTTAGATCATCTAGTACACAGTTCTTCTGTGCCCGACATGCTAAGGTTGATCATGGTCTAGATCATCTAGTACACAGTTCTTCTGTACCAGACATGCTAAAGTTGATCATGCTCTAGATTATCTAGTACACAGTTCTTCTGTACCCAACATGCTAAGGTTGATCATGGTCTAGATTATCTAGTACACAGTTCCTCTGTACCTGACATGCTAATGTTGATCATGGTCTAGATTATCTAGAACACAGTTCTTCTGTACCTGATTTGCTAATGTTGATCATGGTCTAGAACACAGTTCTTCTGTACCTGATTTGCTAATAACCTTGCAGTTATCAATATGCCACTACTTTGCACAGGGTGAGATTATGTATGGGAAGGTGGTTTACTGGTTATCTATGTTTGTATAGTTGCAACATTAGAAGTGTCATTGCACAAATAATGACTGCGAATCATTATTGTAAAGATGTATGTCAGTGTTATGTATATTTTTTTCTATCCTTTTGGCATTATTGGAAATAACAGATCTACAGCGTCAAATGATGACTAATTTAAGTCTTAATTTTGTGATGCACTTCAGATGCCAATATAATGCTCTGTGACTTCCACCGTGAAAAGGCTTGGACAGAATGGGTAGCTAAGAAAGATCACGGTGTTCACAATTTTTAAAAAAACATTTAGGGGATGCTTTGTAGCATAGCACATGCTGCAATAGCAGATCATCTTCATATAGCTCTTTCTACACTGAAGAGCCACTGCTGGAAAACAGGAGAAGCATTTCGGCAATGGTTTTCATCACATTGCTTACCTGCCATTAAGGTAAAGTACTTTATTTGGTTCCTTAAATAATTACTGCATTACATGCAGGTGTGATGAAAACGAATTACACAAAACATCCTTAATATTACACAGTAAACTTTAGGTGTCATGCATTTACCTCACAAGAGGCCATGTACCATGCCTGTATGTTATGCCTGCAGTTATTCTGTATTGATTATTTGTAGGCTTCCTATATGTTATGTGCTGTGACATGTCTATTAAATGTTACTTGTAGAGCGCAATGTATGTAGGATTATTGACTGTGTGGAAAATCAAACAGCATATGCTCAGCAACATATCACTCACATTCCTTGAACTGGAATAGTGCCAAAATAACAAAAACTGTTTTTGAAGGGAAAGAACTTGCCCTGCACCCCTGGACCTTCCTGCAAATTGTATATAACAATGAGGTCCGACAGTATTGGAAAAATGGCCCAATGCCTTGATATCGACAGTACCATGATGTCAGTGCAACCACTTTTATTTTTTTTTGAAAGGGGATTGTACTGTTTTGAACAGATGACATTTCACTTTTTAAAGAGGTGATAATTTGATGTAAGCTTGTACAGAGTCCAGATGGTGTTTACCAACTTACTTTATTAGCTGAATTGGTAGTTGGGTTCCAAAAACATCTCTTTTGAACAGCGACCTAAGCTGCAAGGTAGACGTAGTTTCACTGCTACTACTGTTAGGGATTTATACTAAAGAAGTTTTCAAGTACTAGCAGTTACTGTCATAAACATTTCTTTTTAATGGAGTTTGATAGTGATGTAGCAATTTTTGAAATGTTTTGTGTCATCACGTTCTACAGTTTTGTTTGCTGATGTCAAGTTCTGTTGTTGAACAGAAGGTAAATTGTGTGGCTTTCACATGAAAAGTTCAATACTTTGATTTTCACAGACCCTTCAGTTGTAATGGTGTCACACTTTGGCTCTGAACAGTCTCTCTTTCTGAATTGCTTCTTTACTCTGTACTGTTTATTGGTTTCTGCAGTGTCATGCTTCTTGTTTTTGCTTGACTGATGACACCATGGCTGTTCAACCTTATTCACGGCAATTGTCAAAGCTGATCTGATGCAATTTTCATTCATTCATTCCTCAGTAGTTGGGTTCAGATCCGATCCTCTGATACAACTCAACCACTTATTCCAGATCACAGAATATTTGAACTTTACAGGTCCCCCTTTATCCATAATTCTCCACCAACCTAACATACCTCTGATGTATGATGCCATTTCAATCAGACATGGACTGCGAGCTCTTTAGCTTTGGGTGCAACTTGCAAATAGTTCTTATTGTTTAGTGAGTTTAACTTTCCCTATCTTTAAAAGTAGAATACCTTCCATTTTTCTTACAGACCACTATTTCTTCCCTTAGCCCTTTGTATATTTTTCTCGTACTGTTCGAGTACTGGTAATACCAGTCGTGGCAGTTCTTTCCCTTTTCTTATATTACTTTTATAGTGCTTCTTTTGCCAACTGTGGTAATTCTTTCTTTTCCTTCCTTTCTTTCCTTTACTTCATATATTTCTCCTTTCATTTGGCTGTCCTTACCTGTTCAGTTTGTCAGATAAGCCATCCAGCATTACAAATGTATAGTATGTGGCCATAAAATCCCTAATTTGGACGCCTACACACTGTGTGCATACCGTCTAGGCAGTAAACACCTACGCATTGACTGTGAGATATGCAAAGGGTTCAACTCTCTTGCTGTTATACGCAGGAAGAACACGTTGATTCTTAGGGACTTGCTACTTTATAAACATTCCTCTATGACTGCTTGGTCTGAAACCTCTTGACACAAGATAAGAAGGTTGACTCTGTGCATAAAGATTATTGTAAGAGATCACCAGATAGTTGTTCTGCTTCGACTTCAACTTCAGCTCCATCTTCTGATCTTCCAGCTAAACTAGCTAGAAAATCTGATCCAATTATGTTGCACTCAAAGTTAAGATCGAAAGGTCCCAGGATCCATTTAGCATATTTGATCTCAGAGCTGAAGAACATCCGTGCTTCCATCACCTTTTCTGGCACAGTCAGCCAGATGTCATTTGAGGCCGCCTTCTGCTGCTTCCAGTATTCATTCTTTCAGGACAGTATCTAACGCAGATGTAGACAGGATGATGAGGAAGTTCTTCAGGATGCAAATTCAAATGGCAGTCCTTTTTTCTCTAACTACATTATGCTCAGAGACCTTCCATAGAGCCACACCACCTATATTAACTCCTCGTCTTACTGCTATGTTAAGTTGTAATTGTGTAAATATAATGGTTTCTGTGAAAGAACATCTTCTACTTATTGGGGGAAACATATGCAATTAAATAAATGTACAAATAATTACATGTGCACAACTGAATCATAATGTACAAGCTAACGGTTTGCAGTCATCCATTACATCTTTCTTTGATATTACTGTAATGAAATGTTTGCGAAAACACTGCAGTTAAAGATCCTGTTGTTGTTTGAAAGAGTTTCCTTCAGAATTTCAACTAAGTGTATATTTTCATGATCTACTGAACAGAGAAAATGGATTAAAAGTAGTGTCCATGCTCAGTAGTATTCTGCAGTCATGCTGGAGTACCACAGTTACATGTTACTAGTCAGGAAAGTAATGTAATATGAAGTGCCTCACTTTCCTAAGAAAAAACTTTGCTGCTGACTATAAAAGTACAATATTCAGTGTTGAGGTACTATCTGAAAAGATATGCTGTCTATCACCCATGAATGTTGTGTAGTAAAACAATAACTGATGATGTGGTGTGGTATATTGAAGATTTACCCATGGTTGGCATGATTTAATCACGAGGGTGAAGCCCAAGTGATTAAATAAAGCCAACCGTGGGTATATTTCAATATACCACAACCACGGAGTCGGTTATTGCTATTATAAAATGGCATTATTTAAGAAAAAAAAATACTTACTTTTCTTAAGTAATGTTTTTGTATAACAGTACATTACTGTTCTTCCACTGGTTTTGGTACACTGCTTCCCTATTTTGATGTACTGAGCATGCGTATAGGACTTGCGTCCCATGCATACGCAGTACATCAATGCTTACAAAATGGAAGCAACTGAGAAAAGAAAGTCTCCGTTACTCCATTTTTTTTTTTTTTTTTATTTGTTTAAAAAAATATTATGAGGACTTTATACCAACGGAAAAAAAAGTCCGGGCGACCGGACCTTTTTTCCATTGGTATATTGTGGGATTTACAACGGGGACCCTGGTCAATCAGCATGCACGTTTTGGAATATTAATGGGGGAGGGGTCATTGTATAATAAAACATTTTGAATGCAGTAAAGGAATACCATCTTTTCAGTGTATTGGTCAATGTCACATCCTTCCTTATTTTGCACACGTTTAACATTTAATACTGCAGTTTAAGTCAATAGTTGGCACTAACAGATGTTTGTAACTCACTATATTTTATATTCTTTGTTTCTTCTTATACTCAAAATTCCTACACATTTACTGTGTATATGTGTGGTAATTCTGCCATATTTCATTTACTGCAGATGTGGTCATGTGTACAGGTCAGGAACAGAGCATATTGGAGTGAGCACCAACAACGGACTTGAGCGGCAGTATGAAACCTTGAAATATTCTTATCTTGATTGTTAAAAGAACTGCACTCTGAGTGAGCTGCTGATTGTAATTCATTCTACTTTTTTCCATAACGCATATGAAAAAAGTTTTTTTTATTTACTTCAAATTATTAGCAGGTTGACAGGATACTTAATGAAAACATTCTAAATTTCTTTTTCACAGGCCCAAACTTTACACTTATTTACTTAGTGTGTCATTTATGTTAATTTTACTTAATTAGCAGTAGTGTACTGTATAGGGCACTGTGGGTGTACAGATAGAAAAACTGTTCTGCTGAGGCTCATACAGGGAAAAATCCATTGTGGAAATACTGAAATATACAAAAGAAATACAGATTTAGTGCATATAAAGTTCTGAAAAACAAGTACTGAGCACCACATTTTTCACCACAGTTAGTTTTAACAGCAAAATGAAAACATTTTAAGTCCTGCAGAAGTCTGAGCCATGTCACCACTAGTCTTAGCAAAACATTAACTTTCTACAGATAATTCAGATGATTTACAAGGGAGCAGCAGGAGAGGTAGTTGTGGTGTAGGTCAGTGTAATAGCACCGCTTAAGTAATCCATAGGGTTTTGACAACATACTGCAACTGTATCTGATATTAACACACCACTAATGCCATTAAGGGGTTATCCTTCATTAATCCTTCAGTAAATACAATATTCTGAATGTGAAGATTGGGTGAAGATAGATGAAGGCTGCCAGCCTAGCCAGATAGAATTTTATAGATAATTCTGTCATCTGTAAATATTAATGTAAACCACAGGCTTGTTGTCTTAAATGGTAAAAAATAGTGTTACATTTGGAACTGGAAAATACTGCTGACCAAGTAAAACATGTTGTGACCCTTTGATGTAAACACGGCTTCGGCCAGTCTAATTGAAGGAACTCTTGCTATTGTTTTAAGGCCAGAGTTTATGACCAGAATTTGCATGCATAAATGTCCTTAATGGCTTTGCTTCCTGACCTGGTGTGAGCTTACTAAAGAATGTAGCCTGTTACCTTGTGAACCCAGGGAAGTGTGAAGAATGATGTAATGTGAACCAGGAATGTGATTTTAAAAACAGAGAGAATCAGAGAGCATTAAGCATTTTTGTCTTGACCATCCAACTCAGCACTGCCTTTGCTCTATATGTAAGTTTATCTTAGATTTGTGTTTTCTCTTAGAAATAGTTAGAAACTGAAATATTAGACTGTTTTTCTGTGATGTCAGAACTGTACTACTGAATTATTTTAAGTGTTTCTCTGTGATATCTGGACTCTTGACTAGCACTGTGTAGTAAAAAGTGTTGTCTTGTGTTTTGACTATTTATTAAATATTTTTAAACCTTTTCAACAGAGGCTGTTTTTGTAGAGATAATTTAAGCTCTCTGAAATACTTCTTTGCCTTTGGCAAAACTGTACAAAGCCACTATAATAGCTTTAGCCTTGGGCTATACTACCACTTGGATGATAATATTGCACAGTAATAATTGGACACCCTTTTAAAGGCCTTTGATTAGCTCATAAATATTAGTGGGTGGTGGCGGCTGGTACAACCGTATAATCTGGGGAAAAAGGGGCATGGCTGGAGAACCTGTGCCAGTCTTCCCCAGGAGTGTCTGCGTGGTTGTACAAAATCTTCTCAAAGAGTGTGTGTGTGTGTGTGTGTGTGTGTGTCAGCTACTTGGGCAGGGACACGAAGCACTGGTTGGACAGAGAGGGTGCTGGAGGTTTTAGCTTGCCCACTAGGCTGAGATCTGGACCGTATATTTGTGCCAGTAGGGAGTCTTATTGGGGACCTGGAGAGCAGGGGAGCGACCGGCCTCAGACTGACTGTGATCTCTGTGTGCTCTTAAGGGAAATTGCACTTTACTGTGTTTATTTGTTATCCTTTCCTCCTATATGAGATGCCCCTCACTGGTGTTAGTGGTGAGGACTGAGGCTCCTTGATTGCTGGTCCAGGGCACTGGCATCACACTGACCTTTGCAAGCATTAGGTAATACCCAATTTCTACTCTTGTGTTAGACTTCAGTTACTAATTGCTGTGACCTCTCCCCAGTGTTATAAACCTGTGCAATTTTCCATGGCTGTGCATAGTAAACGGTGTCATCTTGTTTCAGAAATGTTACACATTTCAGTATTACCATTATCCTGAGCTGTACACCAAAGAACTTTTTTATTACAGCCAGTCCTTCTTGAATTTCTCACTTTTTGATACCAAACCTTCCTTCAGGTGCACCAGGTATAATTTTACTACAGTCAACTGCAGTATTTAACATATGGACAAACAACAGCAGTTATATGAGTTAATAGGCCTCCTTCTCAGGTAATGGGCCTCATTTTGTATGCCAAGTGTGTCATATCCTGTCCGAGTGCCTTGCCATGTGTATTCTTTTCAGAAACACCAATACACAACCATGTCATAGTTTGACATGTACTCCTCTTTGTCACACATCCGTCTTTAAGACTACATCCGTATCCCATCCAGTCACACAGAAGTGTCACACTGTATGTTGTGTGTAACTGTATCTTTCTTCCTGGTCACTTATTGGTCTGTCTATTGCTCTAGCTTACATTGCTTCAACTGCCATTGTTTTATGATGACTTTGGCAGTAGTGGCATACATCGTTCCATAACTTGCCATAATCAAATCTTCAATTTGAAGACAACAGCACTTAGCTGTTCTGAATTCCATTTGTGACACACACCACACTCATCACCCTCTTAAAATTCTTCCCATGCAACCTTTGAAATACTGTTTTTTTTTTTTTTTTTTTTTTTTTTTAGAGATACAAAGCTTTTTTTCTGTTCTTTCAGCTAAGACATTTGTTTCATAATAGTGTCATTAATCCTAATGTGCCTTCCTTAAATATCAGTTATCTGTCCGCAGTTTTATTGTTTATGTTACAGTAAGGTTTCATTATGTACCACCAGTAAAATACATGGTGTTACATTTGATTATAAACCATTGTGCTTTTCTCATTTTTTTTTATTTTACACTCAATCCAATTATAATCAGAAGTACTTACATGGAATTAATTAACTGAGATGACCTTACCACAAGCCCTCCATTAATAACTTCAAATCATCAGTATTAGTGTGCTATCTATAAATGTTTAATATATTTTCCCATTTCTCTTTCTTCTCACAAAATGACGGCAAAATGGATGTGTTCAGAGAAAAACAGCATTTTCTGCTTCCATATATGTCTTCTACACCTCCAAAAAACTGTAAAATTATGTCTTTCATTCATTATCTATCTGGTTTTATACATTGGTTTGCATGGTTACAGTGTCAGCAGTCATTCTGTCTATGGTTTCATATAGCCGCCATTCTCCATCAGTGTGTAAACCAAATGTATTCCAGGATAACTCCTAAATCCTTCTATACTGTTATCCCACACTACTCTTTGTAAAACAGACATGAAAGGCTGATGTTTCACAGTCAAACTTGCACACGCTGGTACTACAGTTGGCAGAGACAATCTTTTATTGCTTAAAACTATTACTGGGTAAATAAAGGTGCACAGTAAAAGCAGGATATAGTTTACCCCACAATACTGAGTATGACATTTGCAGGCCTAAAGAGTAACTGTCACACCGGGTCTATATTATATCCTCTAAAACCGACAATGTTAAGTCTGACATTGTCAACACGAGAATAGCAAATGCTCAGAATCTCAAACGTGTAAACGGAAATCTCCGTAAGAGGAGATTTCCATTTACTGCAATGTAGTGCGGTCTCAGAGTTGGCATATTTAAGTAGCGGGGGGTGTGGGGGCATAGCTCCTCACGTGAGGGGTGCAGGGGGCTTGCCCCCCTGCTTAAACCCGTTAGGGTAGCCTTTTCTTTTGGTCTTTTTATAAGGTCAATGTTTGAAGACATCGGCCATATGGTGTTCAATGTTTTCAACTGATCTTATAATATAGACCCGTCACACCTACATAGGTAACAACAGTATTCAGAACTTCCAAAGCATCAAAAACTTGTCAAGCTTCACTCTGTAAATGTGTTTACTCAAAGAACAGGTGAATATCAAACATTATTACAGTTTCCCATTCATTGACAGTGCTGTCACCCAAACTGAACTCAGCAATGAAAAACTCTTTGTTTATAGTTCTGTTGGAAAACTTTAGGCAGAGAGTGCAGGTGTTACATAAATTATTTTTCTTTCATGAAATACCACATATACTTATCTATGAATGCTCAACTGTCTTAACATATCACTATCGGACTGTGTCAAATGCCCTTAGATGTTGAATAGTAAACCATAACAACAAAACAACCCATACAAAATGTCTCATCTCTTAACAGGCTCCTTTTTAAGTCTTTTTCACGACTGCTTTTCACAGACCTGTGATGTCCCCAAGACACAGTACACTTACCTGCTACTGCTGCTGACCTCATCAATGCAGCATAAGTTCATACTGGGGACCCTACAGCTTATTCCTCAATATGCATAATAAAACAATGAGTGAAAAGGTCACTGAAAAAACAGTTGCAGTGACCCTAATGATAATGGACGTCAGCTGGGTGTAACAGCCCTGTGTTTCTAATGCTTGGTCAAACACTCTGCTTGTACTGTGCTGATGAGGTCATAAAGCCAAAATATGCATATCCACAGCTAGTGGGGTTTGGCTTTATTGGCCTGAAATCATCCAGTAAAATGACGAAACAAGTCATGGGCATTCAGAATTGCCAATGTGCTGAAACACCTAATGTCCAGAAGGATCATTTGCATATATCCCATGTGCCTCTGATACAAGAGGTTTGGAAGGTCACTGTATATGCATAATAAAAACTGAATCACTGTTTGTACACAATAAGTCTTCCACATTTTTCTTTGACAGATAATCCATGTACAGATGAAACAGTACCTGTATCAGAACAACAGTGAAGAATTGCTATCCAAGGAAAGCTCCTACCCACCTTCAGCTCATTTTCCCTGCAACTGAAAAAGATCTCAGTAGGCAGACTACTTATTTAGACTTTCTGAAGTAGTTAGTATCTGTGGAATATTATCATTGCAGCAGCCAGACCTTTCAATTCCACTGTATGATCAGATCATCCATTCACCTCATTGTCTTGCATGTTATCGTTGTCCCTACATCGTACGTAGTAGCACAACTGAAATTATTCATGGCTATGGTAAGGGATGCTACCTGGTACACAGGACAGATTTCCACATTCCCATCATACGCAGCAGCACAATTGAAATTATTCATGGCTATGGTAAGAGATGTTACCTGGTACACAGTCCAGATTTCCACACTCCCATCGTATGCAGCAGCACAATTAAAATTATTCATGGCTATGGTAAGGGATGTTACCTGGTACACAGTCCAGATTTCCACACTCACCTGGCATGACTACCCCAGTGAAAAAAAGTTAATCAATAATGTATGTAAGACTTAGATTATAGTGTATAATAAAACAGCACAGCAAAACTGTATTGCTTGTGCTAATGTTGTCAGAGTTGCATGTCATTTTATGAGATTGCTGGTGAGGGAGCTACTATGATGTTCTGTTTTTGCATGCACGTTTTTCTGTTCCATAATTGAGAAAAGGAAAACTTAAGGTGTGGATGAGTAAAATTACTTGATCACTGAATAGCATTGGAAATAAGTACTATATATTAGCTGTTCAGTTTCAGTAGTGTCCAGATAACAAATGTACATATGGGAGAGTGTCATACAACATGAAATTTCTAACAGAATAACGCACAGTAAAAGGCATATCTAGTAGGTCTATTGCTATGGTATGAGAAGACAACCACAATTACGACAAGAACACCAAGTAATGCTAAGTGTATTGACTATGTAGTTTGGCATATTTCATGGCTTTCTTTCTATTTTTTCATTTAGATATGTTTAGCTTAATGCCCAAGGATATGAGAAATATCGTAAATACAATGAGGAGATACCAGCATTTTTGAAGAATCGCCCATGAGACTGTTTTACATGTACTGCGGAGGTACCTTACTACTGTGGACAATACACATATAACATCTGTAATTGATTGAAGTGGAATGTTTAAAATTAAGAGCGAGTCTCATGATGAAAAAACATATACAGATGATGTGGGCAGTGAGTCACCCTCATGCAGATGTGAAGACTGGAGAAGATTCCTCTTGCCATGCAAGCACATGCTTTGCATTTTTCGCTGCATTGATGGATGGAGCTGGAATAGCCTTCATAAGTACTATTCAGAAAACCCATTGTTTATGTTAGATAAAGACTGTCATGCAGTGATCAGTGGAAGACATCTTAAGACACAATTGCAAAACAAGAGCACATACAGGTACTGAAAACAGATCAGGCGTTACTTGACCTGCCGCCACGTAGGAGAAGAAGAACCATATTAATCGGGCAGAGTACACAGTACCTAAAAAATAACAGATTGTTTACTTGGTGACAAATGAAAGCAGTCTAACAAATGTTTCTGATATGCTAAAGCAAATATCAGAATATGTATTAGCAGAAAGACCAGCCGATCATGGTTTACCACTGATAGAGTCAACTGGTAAGCACCAGTCACATGGAGAAATACATCCCCTTCCACAACGAAAATATGGAAAGAGAAAATGTGTGAGCACAGAGGGTTGGGAAAAAAAGCAGACCTGCAGAAGGCTGATGTCTGGGAAAGTACTGAAATGACATTCGAAACTACCAAAGAACATAAATACACAAATCGGAGACAATGTCGACATCTTGTCAGTTAGTGATGTTATCGCAATGACACCACCAGAGGAACAGTTACATGGGGTCACAAAGGATGCAGGAAGATGGTCATTACTTCCAGGTAGCAGGCTGACAGTGCGGGAAGAACAGTCAGACACAGTGGAAGGTGAGGATGATACCTGGACAGTAATTCATGGAATCAAACTGACATAGAGAGACATAAATTGCATCTCCACTGGTGAATGGATGAATGATACATTATTAATGCAGGTCAGTATTTACTTGCAGAAAAGCATCCAAGTTATGGTGGTTTTATAGATACTGCTTCTTGTTCATAAGTCTGTAAGTGAAATTGACTGTGAAAAGATTATCTAGATTCATCATGTTGGGGCACATTGGGGCACATTGGATTGTGTCAAGCAGGTGTGGTGCATGTGTAACAATGTATGGCTCTTTACAATTCCGTGGCATCTCAGACACACTGAAGGAGCAGTTCATTAGAATGTATGCTTCATTATTTGCTGGTGCAGATCAAGTGCCTGACATTAATTTTTTTGTGTTGTCAACAACAGCTAGGATCCAGTGACTGGTCTTTTTGCTGTGGCCAATGCTGTTGCTCTTGGAAATGAATCATGTTTGTCCAACATACACTTCATCCAAAGTGAAATGAGACAATATTTAATTCAGTGCATTGTTGACAGAGATGAAGATGTTTCCACACACACTAGTGAAAAAAAAAAAAAGTACAGTTGACACTGCATTACTTCTGCAACATATTTAAAGTAGATGACAGCATTGTTGAATGCCATGAATGTAAAATATGGCTACATTTCACATGTGCTGGTGTTACAAAGGATGACCAGTGTGTGAAAACCACAGAGAGGTTCTTTTGCAACAAACGCAGCACAAGGAGCAGTGGAGTAGTGTGATGCACTAGAAACACGTGTATTGTCATCTGCGGCACTGTCCTAATTTGACATTACATTTCATGGCTTTGAACACTGTGGTTCTGCTGGTCAGCCATACTATCAGTGTTATAGAGTAAAGACCCAGTAGCATTACCTAGTGCTTACTTCTTGTCTTGATGGTAGTGCTCCATTCTCATACTGTATTTCACCTCATTTTGGCATATACTGCACTTTGCTAATTAAAATATCAGTATTTGTGTATATTTCATTTTATCGATATAGTGCAATGACACTGGCAGTTCAATCAAGTTGTAAACTGAAACAGTGCAGGGAATTTCCCTAAAGAAACAGTGCTGACTGGTGTCAAGGGAAAACCTAAGAAAAGACCATAGCAATGGTATACTTTCCCTGGCGTAATGTACATGGTAAGGAAGTGAAGCAGTACTAGAACATTTCGGTTTTATGAGTAGCCTAATGAAGACAAACCAAAAATATAATGTAGATGCAAGAGTGACACATACATAGAATTGGGCTGCATTGTGCAGTACCGTTCCTGCAAATGAAGGCAGATAAGTAACTCGTGCCTTGAAGATACAGCCAATAGGAATATGAATGTAGTCAGAATCTCTGCAGATATATACATAGTCATCAAAGATGTGACACACAACATTGCACACTGTCAATGTAGCACAACATATATTTCAGTGATTTCTGGGATTAGTTATAATACATTACATAGTTAAATCATTATGTACAGCTCCACTGTAAATTAGTTTGTTTTAGAAGAGTGCTTTCAGTTGGTGCTGGTACTACACAACATGTTTTATACTTCTGGGATTTGATGAGTAGGGTTTACTTCAGAAGACTGACAGCTCAAAACACAAAGTCATAGGATCAAAAACTCAAAATACAGAATGTGGAATTTTTCCCTTCAGTACTGTTGTGAATTCTGGGAGTTGGTATATATAATTAGCAGAGGGTGTTTGGTGCTGTGCCACCCACATCCCACATGGGGGGGGTGTAGGGGGCTTCCCCCCCCGCATGAAAATTTTGTTCTGTATTTTAAGTTTTCAGTCATTTGAGTTTCAGTCTTTTGAGCTGTCAGTCTTCTGAATTAGACCCAATGAGTAGGTACTGCTGTCCTTTTTATACGGCTACATAGATGTGGAACTTTAACCAGCTTTGCTCACTCAATTTTATTACATAATTCTACAATTTTGAATTGAGCAACTATTAACAGAATGCTGTGCATTCAGATAATCACTTTGATGTTAGTGCGGGTATT
Organism: Protopterus annectens; assembly: GCF_019279795.1. NCBI lineage: Eukaryota > Metazoa > Chordata > Ceratodontiformes > Protopteridae > Protopterus > Protopterus annectens. The sequence continues at coordinate 967,611,767 of NC_056743.1, forward strand.
ACTACTGGTGCTTTTTAAAATACTTGTTACCTACCTCAGTATTGCTCTCCAGATCTGTGTTTGTTCTAAAGTGCGCACTACTGCAGTTATGCACTGGTTTATGTGCACTACTGCAGTTATGCACTGGTTTAATGTTTATTTTTTACTGCAAATATTGTGGGCATCCAGCACCATATATTTCATGTTACATATGTGTTTGTGTCAGTACTGTACTTGCTTTGATCTGTGTTATGAGTGTAAAAACATGTTGCAGTGTTTTATTTAACAGACAGTAGCAAATAACTCAGTGGTGCTCCAGAAATATTTATGACTGAGGCATTAGCAGTTGTATATTGTGTTAGAGAAATATTTATATCTATTTTTGTATATTTATATGTTTTATTCTCACCAGTAGATCTTCAGAAGTCTCAATGTTTACGTTTCCATGAGGACTTACTGCTGTTTATATGACATTTTAAATGTGATATACAAACCATTCTACATTGTCCATACTTATAGCAGTACCTTGAAGATCCAAAGCTACAGTAGTATTACATTATAATCAGTAATAATGTTTAGAAAGTAGCAGGTCAAATGTTTGTCAGAATGCAATAATCTGCACAAGTTGTGTGTCTTACAGCTTAGGTTAGGTAATGGTAAGTCAGTGCTGCAGCAGCCATCAAGCTGACAAAGAAAGGACTCTGAAAGTAACGTTGATGTGGCCATCGCTACTCCCTCATACATGGTGATACACAACGGTGGCAGGTCTGAGGGATATTTCCCTTTAATGTTAAGGCTGCTGTATGCCACTTAGAAGTTTACACAGTGTATCCATACTGTATCCTTGGTGTTACACAACAGCCACTATATGCTAACCTGATGTACTCCAAGCATTGCTACTATACACCTTACAATTGTCAATATTCTCCTGTACGTGTCAGTACAGTCAGTCTGATGCCCAGTAATGTCAGCAGGATTGTTTTGTGCTTTTTTGCCTAGTACTACACACAGTTAAGTACCTCTTCCAGTTGTAAAGTGGCTTTTGAACAAGTTCAAAAAAGGGCTGGTTATTTCTCCATTAAAGTACACTTACCAGCTGTGTACTATTCACACAGGATATTAAACTATACGTACCAGCTGTGTATTATTCACACAGGATATTAAAGTACATGTACCAGCTGAGTACTGTTCACATAGGATTGCATTTCTCATGTGTGACATCTTAAAGGATATGCAAGTATGCTATTAAAGGCATCATTATTATGCCTTCAGTCTGTCACTGAAACTTAAACTTTGTTCATAAAAGGTCACACTGTCTCCTTCGAATGCACTTCCTTATTCTGGTGTTAAGTTATAGTTATGGAAAACTCGTACTTGTGATCTGGACATAACTATTAAGGTGTCAGAATTGCAGGCTTTATCTTAAGTTTCCTTTTTTATCATTAGCAAGCAAAGACATACTATCCCCCGAGAAGCAATCTGTGCCTTAGCCAGAAGTGGCTACAAAGGGCAGCCTCAGTTAAGTTATAGTTATGGAAAACTCGTACTTGTGATCTGGACATAACTATTAAGGTGTCAGAATTGCAGGCTTTATCTTAAGTTTCCTTTTTTATCATTAGCAAACAAAGACATACTATCCCCCGAGAAGCAATCTGTGCCTTAGCCAGAAGTGGCTACAAAGGGCAGCCTCAGTTAATAAATTCACTTTCAACTTTTTCCCCCATATTTCAGTTTCAAGTTGTTATGGAATCATGTTAACTTACATCAAATCACTTACTGATGTGTAGACTAGAATGTACATACTTTTATTAATGTACTTCATTGCAGAAGTCATTGACACGAAAACCAAGGATGTGGTTTACCATTGTGCAAGTGTACGGTATTATCTGCAAATTTGTTTTATGCATTTCCTGAGACTTAATGGAGAGGATACCTTTTAATTGCACTGCCTGGTCTGCAGCCATATTTGCAGATGTTTGCTTTGCTCACTATTCAATGTATGTGAGACTTTGGCACAAAAAGTTGGCAGATGGAGTTCTGTTGCATATATAAACGAACTGTATAAATGCCAGTAGTAATGCTGTTATCATATGTACTTGTGCACTATTTAATTCAAAAGCTGAATATGACTATTCATGTCTTACTACATAGATGACTTTTCTTATCAGTATAGTTTGATTTGGTATTAAGACGACAGTGACACACATTTGCACACATACATGAAATAGAAAACAATGCAAAAAATAAGTCCGGTGAGTTCACCATATTACACATGAATAAGTTATTCAGTATTTTACACACCCACCAAAAATGGTAAATTAAGGAATATTTACTTCAGTAAACCACTGGAAGAGACATTCATGAATCAGGATTTTTGGCACTGTCTCAAATATGTGGTAGAGAAATGTCTACAAACTATTCTCACCCTTGATAGTTCCTTCCATTGGGATCTGCCCTCTATTTTAGTAATCCATACTTCATGAAGGACCATTACAAAGTGAAGTTGGAAAACTGGGATTCACCTTACTTTTCATTAAAGGACCACTACGTGTTTCTGTGTTTATTTCCTCCTTCACGAAATGTTTTTCTTCCCTATCTTTTTAAGAAATCAATTTAAAAATTGAGCAATCCTACAGTACATCGTTATTTTTTCATTTTCGCTTATCGCCCAATACTACAAGTCCGGTATTGTGGGCCATTTTACAGTAAAAAATCCTCTCGCAGAGCTCTAACTAGCATATGGGCGCTGGAATGGCTCGGTAATAACGCCCTTCATTATTTTTTCACGTTTCACTGTTTCTATCAAAGGACCTCCCACAAACCACCTACCTTTCAGTCAGGAAACACCCCATAAATTACCTATTCAGCAGGTTGAGCTTCTGCAGCCAATAAAAAGGCAATGCTATTAATCTTTGGGAACTGTTCTATTCAGCTTTGTTGCAGGACGCATCTATTTCTTTGAGGAGTGCTATCGTGTTTTCATGAGAAGCAACTGTTGTGCTACAAAGACCAAGGCTTTCTCTGTTTTTTACAGGTATGTTTACCTTCTATTGTGCAAAATACTGATGCACTTACTGAAATAGTCTTTTAAGTGAAGGCGGAGCAATGAGACAAGTAGCGATCGTAGTCCCTTAGTGCAATAGCTTGCAGATCTAAAAATATGGGACGTTTCTTGGGGAAATGATCTTGTTTTCATCTGTACAGGTTGTAAATTTTTTTTCACGTTTTGATTATGTCGCAAGTAAAAGTAAAACATCGCTAAATTCTGTTGTCCAGTTATGGGTAGCTAAGAAATGCAAAGAGTTGTAGGCTTGTGACATTTTTTAATTCCAGTTTGCTTTCCTGTCATTGAGGGTGATTTCTCAGAAATTTAAAATGTCTGTTAATAACAGCTGAAGTGTTTAATTGTGTCTGTTTTGAGGTCTGATGCATCTGAGCAAATCGGGTATTCTCTGCATGCATATGTCAGGTGTATAGGCTTCTCTAAGCTATTTCATCTTCAGAAATGTCCGTTTTAGCATGATGAAATGTACTTCTCTCATTAGATGCATTGTACCAGAAGTATTTTGTTTGCGTGACTGGCGATGAGTAAGTTGAATATTACTGTAGCGCTCTTGATCAGATCATCATGATTTTGTGTGTGAGAAACTTTGCAGATTATTGGTAATGGCTCCTTTCTACTAGATATACCTTTTCCACGTAATTTAGAAGATATAAGATGTGGCTAGGTTACTACACTAGAATGTCCAGACTTTTGGCTATTATCTGTGGTCTGTCCCTCATAACATTTAAGGTTTTTCTGACAAATCCAAATTGCTGCATCATAACAAACTATTGAATTTCAGGTTTTATATCCTTCAGAAAATGCATGCTAAGGCAAAACCTGTTATTCTTTCAACTTTCTAAGTTTATATTAACAATATTTAACAATACTTATATTAACAATATTTATATTTACAGTCTGTTCCTATTTTTGAGCCTTGAACCCCATTAATTTTGCCTTTGACCATATTTCTTGTGATAAGAGGTTGACTAAATATGATAATGTGTGTGCCCTATATTTCATTATTTATGCTTTCTGGTATCACAATTGCCAAAAACGTGCCTTGGATAATTAAGTCAGATCTACTAACCTGAAATGTGTTCTGTAATATAATTTCACCGGTTATTCAGTGGCCTTTCATTGTTGGGACAGTATTCTGGGTTTTGCTCTCTATTTTGATGCAAGTCTGCACATGTGGTATTTTATAAAAAAATGTAGTTTGTTGTTTAGCTCTTGCAGCAAGGAAAAACCTTACAATATGTTTATTTAAAGTTCTGAAATTATTATTTTTTTTTTGTTGCTATTATTTATTGAAAAGGGATCAGTTACGATGTGAGTAAAGCTTTATTTTTCTGTGCTTTCTGTCCTGTACTGGCACTGCCTAGCTGTGTTTTCGTTACTTGTTTAATAGGATGAGTACATTGCAAAGGTATATATTTTTTCGTACATGTAGTAGATGCACTCTTCTGAAATAGGATTTATATGGAGAAAAGTGTTTTGATTTGCTTCAATGTCTTTGGAAGATCTTTCTTTAAACTTGTAAAGAACACTTAGTGAATAAGTTATAGTTAAAATTTCCATGTAGTATTTTAGTGAACTAGAGAACTTTACATTTAGGTACACTATATAAAGATACTGAAATGTTTTTTTTTTACTAATTTATATTGCTTGAGAAAAAATAGTGGCTATTTGGTGTAGGTGTCAGTCATTCAGTTATGATTTGCTTACAGGGTTTTACAGGTAGTCTGGGACTATTATTGTAGCTTATCTTCCTTTAGCTCATGGAAAATATTTTTGATTTATAACGGATGTAATGATACCTATTAAAAATATGGTTTTATTCCTTGCTCAGAGATGATTTTAAATGCTTCTTGGTTAAAAAAAAAACTAATTCTCAAATCATATGGTAAAAGTGGGGTTTTGAGTGTAATTTTCTGCACTTATATGTCATATAATGGACAGTCTTTTCATTTCTCTGGCCTTGAAAATCAAGAGGTGAAGTACTGTAAAGTAGTGTGGGAACCCAGCTGCAAAAGAACAACCTGTAGATATACCCTGACAGATGCATATCTGTCATAAGCATTGGAGAACATTTTTTCCATTTCGGCCAACAAGTGACCCGTGCCTTATAATCTGAATGACATATGATGCTGTCTGAAGCATAGAGATCTTGCTCAGTACTTTGTAGGATGTCTGTTTACATATTACCATGTTTGGGATGACTGCAGTGATTTCAACAGTACTCAGAAATTGTGTGCACCTTTAAGCTTACAGGATTTATTCTTTTAAAAGTTGTGGAAATGAATGTTGAGACCTAACAAGGCAGTTGACAGTGATTCTGACCTTGTTTGCTACAATGGCGAATGATGACTATATTTTATCTGGGATTATCGTTATGATCAGTTATGATTAGACTTTAGGTTCATAGGTTCATACTAGGCTATCTGCCCTAGGGCATTGATAAGCCTAGCCAGAGTGTCTTTGTCTTTCGCCACCCATTTTAAATTAATTTTGCTATGCCCTTTTTCGAGGTTAGTATACTGTGTATAACAGTGACACAGAAGTGATACCCGGGGTAAACCTATGATCCCCCACCCACTCATCAAGATTCCTCTTGAAGAGAGTCAGTGAGGGACTCTGCCTAACCTGGACTGGGATTTTATTCCAGAGTGAAGGGAGCCTCTGGGTTATGAATCTGTCCCTCCAGCATGTCCTATTTATTTCAGTGCTGAGGTTCAAGTCTCTCGAGTGCCTAGCTCGATGGGATTTGGATTTTCTCAGGTGCAGCATGTACTTTAATTCTGGGTTGGACATAGCTTTATACGTCAGGCACATATCCCCTCTGAGCAGGCGGTATGCCAGTGAGTAGAGCTGGAGTTTCTTTAACCGGGCAGCATATGGCATCTGTTTGAGCCCTTTGATCCTCTTGGTGAGTTACTTTTGGGGTCTTTCCAGTTGCTGCAGGTGTCTGTTAAGGTACATCCCAAAAGGGGCATTGTACTCAATCATTGGCCTGATGAGGGATGAGTAAAGAGGCACGATGACCTCCCCTGATCTAGATGTGAATCCCTTCATGATTAGGTGGGCTATATAAAATGTTTTTCTAACCACTTTGGCCACGTGGCTGTCAAATGAGAGATTGCTATCAACTTGGGTCCCCAGATCCTTAATTACTTCTTCTGTACTTAATGGATTACCACCTATGTGGTAATTTGTGGGCACTTTGTTTTTGCCAAAGGGGATGACTATACACTTTTTGGCGTTTAGCTTGAGGCCATGGCTCTGGCACCAGTTGTCTGTTTCTATGTGGCCCTTTTGGAGGATGCTTGTGTCGGCTGCAGAGTTGATTATGGCGCCCAGTTTGCAGTCATCTGTGAACTGGCGCCCAGTTTGCAGTCATCTGTGAACTTGGTCAGCCACAGTCCTTCCATGTTGGCCTGTACCTACGAGAAATATACACCGAACAGGAGAGGTCCCAGGATTGAGCCTTGTGGGATGTCACTTGTACCTGGTTTGAAGTCTGACATGGCTCCAGCAATTCTAAACATGTGGGTTCTGTCCTTGAGCCAGTTTGCAACCCATCTAGTGACATAGGGGTTTATATTTAAGCTGGTGAGCTTATCCATAATACCAGAGTGGGGTATTGTATCAAAGGCTTTTGCGAGGCCCAGGTAGACTGTGTGGACCACCTTCCCCTCGTCAATGGCCTTAGTGACTGTTTCAAAGAAATCGATGAGGTTTAAGAGGCAGGACCTGCCCTTAACAAAGCCAAACTGGGTAGGATCCAGTGTCTGTAGGTCCCCAATATCTTTTTTTTATGAGGCCCATGATGATCCTTTCCATAGCTTTGCAGACCAAGCTAGTCAGGCTGATGGGGCGAAAGTTTCCAGGATCCATTGAGCCACCACCTTTGTGGAGAGGGATCACTGTTGCTCTATGCCACTCTTTGGGTACATATCCTGTGTTAAAGCCGAGATTGAACAGTAGCTTTATGTTTGGGTTTAGCTCTTCTTGGAGTTCATGTAGGACACAGCCCGGGACACCATCTGGTGCCATTTATGCTGTGTTTTTTTGCTTTGGAGAGGGCGGCTCTTACCTGAGCATCTGAGATGTCAGGGGGGGCAGCACTCTGCTGGGATAGATATTTGCCCTTTTGGTGGGGAGGGGTGGGAGAAGTTTGCGCTGAACCTGTCAGCTAGGATGTTGGCAGTGTCTGTGGGTTCGGTGGATTTTTTTGTCATTTTGGACAAATTCTTAGCATATCTGGTAATTCCCACCCAGGTTCCTAACATAACTAAAGAAAGCCTTGTGATTATCCTTAGTGTCCTGTGCAATTTTTCTCTCGAAGCTGTCCTTACATCATTTTTTGAGTGCCCGTAGTTTTTTGCTAACACTGATCAGACATGCCTTCCATTTTTGGGATTTAGCTCTATCATGTAGTAACTTCCTCCTTCTATTGCATAGTTTGTTTATGCGTGGGGTCCACCAGACAGGACATCTGCCTTTGTACGATTGGGTTTTATTTTGGATTTCATGATCCATGCATTCCTGAAGGTGTGCATAGAATGTGTTTATAAAGGATTCTGCGGTCTGGGCCGTATTTTCCACAGGCCCGAGGGCTTTGAAGGATTCCACCTCAGTTTTGAGGAGTGTGAAATTTGCTTTAGAGAAGTTTTTCACTGTGGTTTTCTGAGCAGGGGGTGGGGTTGGGATGTGAATGTCCAGTGACATTAGTTTATGGTCTGATCTTACCAGTGAGGGATACACTTCTGGTCTGAAGCATAGAGTCCCCATGTTGGTGATGATCAGGTCCAGTATATTTTCCCCTCTTGTGGGAGTGGTAACAAGTTGTTCCATAGCATTTGAGTTTATATATTCTAGGAATCTCTGAGCTAGGGCATTGGAGCTAGAGTAATGCTCCCAGTCTATGTTTGGGTAGTTGAAGTCGCCCAGTATAATGGTGTTTGGAGAGACCTTCATATTTTCCTGTGTTCTCAGGAAGGCCGAGTGGTGTTCCTGGGCTTGGGAGGGTGGTGTTTTGCATGCTATAAACTGGAAGGCAGTTTTACCCACTGTTAGTTGCACATGGATAGTCTCTGATTTTTCGTGCTGTGCCACCAACCTGGAGGTGTGGGCATCTTTGACGAATATTGATACCCCCCCTCCTTTTCTGGTTCGGTCCAAGTTTTGGGACCAAAAAGCATGGTATGAGGTATAACCTGGTAGGGTTGGGGTACTCTGGGGAGCCTTGAACCAGGTTTCTGTTACTGCACAGATATCGATGTTCTCCATGCTAAGGATAGTTTTGAGTGCATGCATCTGGAGGTTTAGACTTCTGGTATTGAGTAGCATTACTCTTAGTTTCTTACCCCTTGTGATACCTATGGAGTTGGCTTTGTCTTTTGAGCCTTGCCTAATAAAGGCACTATGGGGGTAGTAAGAGCCTTAACCAATATCCGAAAGCCCAGGGGTGACAGGTGTGAGCCATCCATAGCGAAGCATCATGGGTTGTCGAGCATGCCATCCGAGGCTGACAGGCATTGGATCCCCTTGGAATGACACCTATACTTTAGCCAGTTGTTGAAATTGATCATCTTGTCTTCATATTGTGGCATAATTCTTGGTGAGGGTAAGATGCTACTCAAGGTCATGGTCATACCGGCCTGGGCCACATGCTCAGAGAGCTCCTCTATGTCTCTTTTCTTGTAGTCCAGGGAGGTACGTCTCAGGTCATTCACACCAGCATGGACAATGACTGAGTCATTTTTGTACTTGCCTTGGAGTGACCTGAGTGCTTGTGTTATGTGGTGGATCCTAGCGCCCGACAGGAAGCTCACCAAAGGCTATAGGGATTCAGTGCATAGTCAAAGCCCTTAGCCAATCAACATGGGATCAAGTATTCCAGTCATAGGTTCAGAGGTGTGTACTAGGCTAATGGCCCTGGAGCCTTTCGAAGCCTAGACCATAGGATTAGCCTGGCATTGTGCCATCCGTCCTTAGTCCACAGTGCCTCTGTCAAGTAAAGACAATGGATTGATCCCTGGTGTGAGTTGTCTATTTACCATCCATTTATCAAGATTTCTCTTGAACCAGGCCAGTGAGGTGCTCTGCTTGACATGTATGGGAAGTCAATTCCATAGCATGGGCAGTCTCTGGGTTTATGAACCGGACCCTCCAGCATGTTACATTGATCGTGGTAATGAGGTTGACGTCTTCGGAGTGTGTGGTATGAAGGGATTGGGATTTCTTCAGATGTAGCATTAGTAACAGAGCTGGGTCAGACATCGCTTTGAGAGTCAAGCAGAGATTGCCTCTAAGTAGGCGATATGAGACAAGAGAGTAGTTTGGCTTTTTTTAGTCTCTCCATTTAGGACAACTGTTTAAGGCCTGGGATCCTCTCTGTATTGAAGTTTTTTGGACTCTCTAGTTGTTGCAGGTGTCTACTGAGATACATGCCAAATGGGGCATTGTTTTCAATGACTGGCCTAATGATCAAAGAGTACGGGGAGACAATGACCTCTTTATTCTTGAATGCAAAACCCTTAGTATTGAGATGTGCCACATACAAAGACTTTCTGTCCACAGTGAGAATGTGGTGGTCAACAGAGAGGTTGGTTCACACCTATTTTCCCAGATCTATTATAAAACCATAATATTAACCTGTATCTTTACTTTAAAAAGTGGTTTCCTGTCTGTTACTTATGTGTCATCTGATGCAATGGTTTGGATTACTGTGAATGTGCTAAGCTGTTCTTTGATTTGGAGAACATGTGAATATGCATAACACCACCCTCATCATTTGTGTAGGAACAGTCAATTGTAGTTAGACTGAGGAGTCGTGATGTCTGCATAGCGCATTCCTCTCCTGGGCATGATACCTGTTTGCACAGCTTGTCCTGGCCTTTCCTGTTCTGACTGTCACAGTCTTTGTTATTCATCTGGCTTCAAAAATTGACCACCTGTAGATAGCAAGACACATGAAAGGTGGCTTATTTGCATAACAGACTTGTCGTTAACATTAGAGAATGTCTTATGATGTTTTGTCTTTATGCAATGTTGTTGCCAAGCGATGTTTGTGCATTTGCAGGCTTGTAAGTACTTTGAAGTTTGAGATCAGTTGTTTAGAGTCCAAACGTAACATTTTGCACCCTTTCCTGTTTATGAAGCCATGGCCCTTGCCTGTGGTACATAGGAAGATTATACCAAAACATCAACTCGTATGTGTGGTGTTCCTGAGTAAAATAGCCTTTATATCAGTCGCTAGGGAAGATGTAGTGGCTTTTTTAGAGTCGTGGAATAATCAGCTGTAAACGTGCTTGAGACGGTTTGAAAAAAGACATTGTATACTGGGCAAGTGTCTGTATGTGTGCATTATGGAAGCTGTTGTGTTTAAGGGACAACTGGGTCTGAACTGGACTGGCACCCAACATTTTAAACAGCGGCAGCTAGGGTCGGCCATAGCTGTGTCTGTATCGCTTTGTGGAGAGGTGACACATGGGTGGAATCCCAGTGGTCTATTTTTTGATTCAACCCAGCTATCCATGTTGTACTTACAAAGGGGTCAGCAGGTACTCTGCTTGATGTGTAGAAGGAGCCTCTTCCATAGCTGAGTAACTATTTGAGACAGTTCTGTCACGCCAATAAGCCTGGTTGATGTCTCAGACAATGTTGAGGGTGCATGTGCAGGTTACTCGAGTGGAGCTTGACTTGTGGATATGCAGCAGTCTCATCAAGGCCTGGTCCATGATCGCCTGGTATTGGTAGTTGTGCGTTGGTGGACAGGTACTGGTAGCTGTGCTTTAGCAGACAGATATTGGCAGTTGTGTGTTGCAGGTAGGTATAGGGACTTGTGTGTTGCAGGTATATATTGGGAGTTGATTAGCTGCTTTTCACTGTATGTTGAGGTATGAGATGTGTAAGGTAAATGTGTTTTGGAGAATGTGGTCATGGCTGTATGTTATGCGTTAGTAAAGTACAGGAAGGTGTTGGATGTTTATTGAATCCATGTGTGCATGTATTTGTGGCAATGTGTGTCACTGGCATACTTATACAGGTCGTGCAGCATGAAAGAAGTATGAGGAATGCTAGTCATTGGGAGGACACTAAAATAATATCATACTCCCTTAAAGATCATAGAGTACTAACACACATCTTCACACTACACCAATCATTACAGATGATACCAAACACAAAGAGCTACATAGGTTCATAGGTTAATACTAGGCCATCTGCCCTGGGGCAATTATAAGCCTAGACCGATTTTGTTTGGCTTACGCCACCCCTTGATTTGAGTATACTTTGCCCTTTTTACGGTTAATTTTACTGTGCCTCTGTCTAATAGTGACACAGAAGTAATCCCCGGGACAAACCTATGCTCCCCCATCCACTCAAGATTCTTCTTGAAGAGATTCAGTGAGGTGCTCTGCCTAACATGAATTGGAATTGTATTCCAGAGCAAAGGGAGCCTCTGTGTTATGAATCTGTCCCTCCAGCAAGTCCTATTTATTTCTGTGTTGAGGTTCAAGTCCCTCGAGCATGTGGCTCTAAGGGATTTAGATTTACTGAGGTGGAGCATGTCCATTAATTCTGGATTGGACATAGCTTTATATGTCAGGCATAGATCGCCGCGAAGTAGGCGGTATGCAACTGAGTAGAGCTGGAGTTTTTTTAACCGAGCAGCATATGGCATCTGTTTGAGTCCCTTGATCCTCTTGGTGAGATACTTTTGTGGTCTTTCTAATTGCTACAGGTGTTCGGTAAGGTACATCCCAAAAGGGGAATTGTATTCTATGATGGGCCTGATGAGGGATGAATAAAGGGGCACGGTTACCTATCTTGATCTAGATGTGAATCCTTTCATGATGAGGTGGGCCATGTAGAAGGTATTGCTAACCACTTTGGCAATGTGGTTGTCAAAGGAGAAATTGCTATCAACTTGGGTCCCCAGATCCCTAATTACATATTCTGAGACTCTTTAGAGTAACACCTAAATTGCAAATGCTTTCTAGATGTAACACAAGTACCCTCATCAAATTCACAAACATGCAATGCAGGCAGCAGTATCCATGAAACACACATCTAAGAGTCACATTGTTAATTTCAACTGGTAAGTGTTCAAAACTGGCTTAGACAATATAACGTTAAGGTCACATGAATGGACAATGAACAAATATGTCAGCATTTTATACAGTATAAGGACTACTCCTCAGGGAACGGCACAGCCATTGCCATTTTATGTTAATATACAGCTAGGCTCTTCATGTTAAACTTATTTGCATTGAAGAATAGCAAATTAATCCAGTATACTGCTGTTCAGCAGTACAGGTTTTGTATAGGGTCAATAGAGGGCCTTTGCAAGCTGATGTGGATGCTCAGAGCTGGGATGTAGGGCAGTACTTTCAAGGATTGTATTTCTATTTACACACAGTATCTGTAAATCATTCATAGTTGCAGATGTTATTAAAACCCATGGTCTTTCATGGTGACTGTATGATATTCCTTGGATGGTCTTGAGAAGAAAGATGTTAATCTCCTCACAACATAAATCAGGCTATTCGAATGCATCTGCTGTATGTTGTGCTATCATCAACCAAGGCTGCATGCACAGAGGGATGTAAAACAAGGGCCTTGTACTCCACACCTCCCAGACATGCTGTAGATGTTTTGGGCAGCAGAGTGGTTCATTACTATGAACTCAGCAGTACATTAAGGTTTAGAGAGGGAGGCTGACATAATGGTGAAGGTGTTCAATTTACAGAGACAATTGCCTAGGCTTAAAATGGCCCACAAGGGTAGTTAGCCTAGTACAAATGTGTGACCCTATGAACATAGAGTTCATTGTTGTGCTACATTCACTACCTGTCTAAAGTCTGCATAGTCTTTGTATTTCATGCCTCATACCTACCTACCTTGCACATCTCCTTGGTAGCATGTTGAGTCATTGGTATGATCCACAAGTCACAATTCCAAGGTCTATGGTTCAGTGCTGATATAACTACATGTCCATCCCGATGGCGCACTCTCGTTCTTCCACCCCCAGTGCTGGCTGCTTTGTGGAAAAAAAGGTAAAGGAAATTTCCTTCTTGGGTTTTAATTAACCTTCCTTCTTTTTCCTTTTTGGTTTTAACCCAAAAGCTTTGGTTATTAAAGTTTTGGGGTTTTTTGGTTTAAAAAAGGGGCCCCCTTTTAACCCTTTAGTTTTTTTAAACTTAAAAAGCCCCAAATTTTTTTTAAAAGGGCCCTTTTTTTTAAGTTTGGAAAAATTTTGGTTTGACAAAATAAAAAAACTTGGGGCCTTTAAAAGGTTTTTTCGGAGGAAATTGCAGGGTTAAGGGGGCCAACCCTTTAAAAAACACCCTTTTCTTTTTTTTTTCCCTTTTTTTATTTTTTGGTTTTTTGGACCGGGCTTTTAATTTTTTTTTAAGAAAAACTTTTTATCCCCAAAACTTTTAAAAACAAAGGGCCCGGAAATTGGTTTTTTTGGGTTTCCCAAAATTGGTTTTTTTTTTTAAAAAAAATTTTAAACCCCCAAAAATTTTTTTTCAATTTCAATTTTCCCAAAAGGGGGCCCTTTAAAAAGGGGCCCAAAAATTTTTTTGATTTTTAAATTTTTTCCTTTTTTCCCTTTTTAAAAAATTTTTTCAATCAGCTATTCAGGGCTTATGGGGGTTCCAAGAATTTTGGCCAAGGGTTTCAAATAAAACCATTTTTATTGCACCAGAACAACTGTTAAAAGTCCTCCAAAATTATTTAAAAGGATGAAATCCATTTGGGGAAAAGTTCCTCTTTTAAACGGGAAATTTTATCGCCCAACACTCTGTTTCTTGTTGAAAATGGGAAACCCGGAAGACCCCAAAAGGGCTGTGGTTCTTCCCTTTTAACCATTTGGGGACTTCTTTTTTTTTAAATTAGTTTTTAAAATTTTGGCATTTCCGGGGGCCCAATAAAAGGCAGAGAAAAAAGGGGTTTGTTTTGTTGGGCCAATTTGCTAAATTTCCCTTTTTGGCTCTGTAAAAAGGTGGCTTTTTGGGAAAAGTTTTTTTAAAATTAAACCCAGACCATTCCTTTTTTATTTCCTTTTTGGGAGGTTTTTTTTTAAAGGTGAAGAAAGGGGCTTTAAAATTTTGTTTGGCCTTTTGGGGGGAAATTTTTTTTAGTTTCCAAAACCCACTATTTTTCCCCGTTTTGGTTGGGGGATTTTTTTGTGGAGGTCCCCAACACCCAGAAGGAAAAAACCCAAAAAGGGGAAAATTAGAAAAACCCCCGGGAAGAAAAAAGGGTTTAAACTTCTTTTAAGGCAAAACATTTCTCTTGCCCCTTTAATATAATCCCAGGGTTTCAGAAATTACCAAGGCCCCAGTGTTTTCATATTTTTTAATTTTTAAATTTACGGGGGTTCGTTATTGGAAAATTTCCCTAAAATTCCCAAACCATTTCCGGGGTTATTTTTTTTTTACCCCCTTACTTCAAAAGAAACCCTTTAAAGGTTTTTGACCTAATTTCCGGCCCCCTTTTTAAATTTTTCTGTTTTGAAATTTTTTCCTGCCCATTTTTTCCCAGGAAATATTTCCACCCAGGGGTTTTACAGATTTAAAGGCCCAAATGCCTTCAAATATAGCCAAGGGTAGGATTGGAATTTTTGGGGAGTTTTATTTTAAAATTTTAAATAATTAAATTACCCTTTGGAATTTATGGTATTTTTTAATGGGGAACCCTATTTATATTTAATTTTGGGGGTAAATGGTTTTCCAAAAGGGTCATAAAATAAACCTAAAAATTTGCCAAAAATATAGGGTTTTTTAATTTTATATTATATTATAAGGGGATTTCGTTGATATTTTTTGGAAAATTAAAATGGGGGTTTTTTCTGAAAAATTCTGTTTTATTTTAAAGGTTTAAGCCCCTTAAAATTTTTTATCTAATGGCCCCATGCTTTTTAAAAAGGGGCTTTCGAAGCCCCATAAGAGGGGTAAAAAACATGAAAAATTTCCCCTTTGAAATCCGGGTATTTAAAAATTTTCCAATTTACCTGAGCATCTTTAAATACATTTTGAAAAAATTTGTTAAGAAAGGGGGCGGGCCCGGAAAGTTCCATAAATTTGGAAACTTAATTTGGGTTTTATAATTAATTAAACTTGAGGAGCCTTTTCTTTAAATGATTTTAACCAAACCCTTTTTTCTCACCCAGTTTTGAAATTCACTGGTTTCAATTCAAAAAGACAAGAAACCAAAAAATGTTTGTTTTGTTGGGCAATTTTTTTTCCTTGTTTTTTACCAAAAATATTTTGAAAACTTTTTTTCAACCCTTTTTTTAAAACAGTGTGTTTTTTTTTGTCTTCTTTTTTAAAAATCTTTTTTAACCAACCCAAATAAAATTTTAAAAAATTGGATTTTTGTTTTTTTTTAATGTTTTATAAAATTTATTATATTTAATTTTTATTATTTTATCTTTAAATTTATAATGACTTTTCTTTTTGATTCTTTTTTTTTATATATAATTTTTTATCCTTTTCTTTTTACAAATTTTTTTTTGTTTTTTTTTTTTTTATATTTATTTAAAAATATGAAAACTTATTTTTTTTCTTATTATCTTTTTACTTTTTTCTTATATATTTAAATTTCCTCTTTTCATTGTTTTTTTTTTCCCCCTTTTCTTATTTTTTATTTTTTTTTTTTTTTTTTTTTTTTATTTTTTTTTTTTTTTTTTTTTTTTTTTTTTTTTTTTTTTTTTTTTTTTTTTTTTTTTTTTTTTTTTTATATTCTTTTTTTTTTTTTTTTTTTTTTTTTTTTTTTTTTTTTTTAGATTTTTTTTTTTTTTATATATTTATTATATATCAAAATTTATTTTATTTTATTTTTATTTTTTTATTTTTTATATATTTATATATATATATATATAAAACATATGAAAAAGCTATATTTCTGACTAGTAAACATTTGTATATAACGCCGGAGTGATGCATAGGACTCACTGTGCAGTGAGGTTTTGTATACCTACTTGTCCACTGTGTATGTGTGTATGTTTTCTGGTGGAAGAGGATTCATAATAGTAACATTGACTTATTAAAGCATCACAGTTTGTGTTTAGATTCTATGTATACATAGATATTTCATGTCTGGTAAAAGTAGATTCAACCTACACATTCAGATAGCTGATGCATTCCCAATTGACTAGGATACAAGTGACGGCAACAGGGTTGGAACAGCCGATGCCCATTGAAATTGGTAAGATAATTTCAAGGAGTATGTCAGACCTTTGCACTTGTTATGTAATGTGATTTTTCAGCTGCATAACATAGCAGTACTTGTGACATAATGATCTTCTGAAGTTAAATTTTGCTACCAGTGTGAACGACACCAATTACAGAGGCAAAATCAAACAGCATTGTTTCAGTGGATGGCAACACTAATGTTATGTTCAGCCATTTAATGGTTTGGAGTTTAAAGTTCATGTACAGCGAGTAACTGTAAAAAATGATGTGTTTTGAATTACATGTATGTGTGTGAGACAGACATAAAAATAGACTCCTGAAAAAGTGTAATCAGATCCCCTACTTTGACAATTAATTGCTTCTATGGAGTGACAGAAATGCACATATTTGATGGTTGTTCAGCTGCAGTTGCAATACCTTCCTTGAGTTGCTGCTTTCTTTCTTGTACCTTTTGAGAGTTTATCAGTATGTAGGTAACCATTCCCAAAGTACATTGTGTTTCCAGTTTTCTTGTAAAAATACCTTCTGTATTACCTCTTATACAGTTTGCCAGTAATAATTAATTTCCCCCACTGTTCCAACCCATGTATATCACCAAGTCTCAACGTATTCCAAGCCTCGAACCTTTCAGTCACGAAAAAGGGGGGTATGTCATTATAGTCACCAAGCATAACACACATCTAAAGCAGCATAGAACTGAGAAGGGTGCATTTGAGATGTCTGGGAGGCTACACTCCTCTGGGATAGTTATCTCTCCTTTTGGGGGGGAGAGGGGGGTGAAGTTTGCACTGAACCTGTCTGCCAGTATGTTGGCAATGTCTGCTGCTTCATTGATTTTTGTATCATTTTGGACTAATTCTGAGCATATCTGGGAGTTTCCACCAAGGTTTCTAACATAGCTGAAGAAGGCCTTATGATTGTCTTTTGAATCTATGCCAGTTTTTCTCTCAAAGTTGTCCTTCGATGATTTTATGAGTGCTCGTATTTTTTTTACTAATAATGATCAAGGGTGTCTTCCCTTTTATGGATTTTGCTCCATCATGTAATAGCTTTCTCCTCTTATTGTAAAGTTTGTTTATGGCTGGGGTCCACCAGACTGGACGTTTTCCCTTTGTGGAAAGAGTCTTGGTTTTATTTGGGATTGCCTGATCCATGCAGTCCTGGAGGTGTTCATAGAAGGCATTTGTAAGGGCTTCCGTAGCTTGGGTTGTGGTTTCCACTGGCTCGGGGGCCTTGAAGGATACCACACCAGTCTTGAGTAGTGTGAAGTTTGCTTTAGAGAAGTTCTTCACTGTGGTCTTTTTTGTTTGGGGTGGGGGCGGGATGTGGATTTCCAGTGAGATTAGTTTATGATCTGATCTCACCAATGAGGGATATACTTCCGGTGTGGAGCATTTTGTCCCCATGTTTGTGATGATGAGATCTAGTATATTTTCTCCTCTTGTGGGAATGGTGACTAGTTGTTCCATGGCATTTGAATTTATGAACTCCAGGAACCTTTGGGCAAGAAAGTTTGGGCTTGAGTAATGTTCCCAGTCTATATTCATGTAGTTAAAGTCACCCAATATGATGGTGTTTGGAGATACATTTATACCCTCCAGTGTCTTCAGGAAAGCTGTGTGAGGTTCCTGAGTTTGAGAGGGTGACCTGTAGCATGCTACAACTTGTAGAGCAGTTTTGCCTATGGTTAATTGCACCTGGATGGTTTCCGATGCTTCGTGCATTGCCACCAACCTGGAGGTGTGGGTATCTTTGATGAAAATGGATACACCCCTCCTTTTGTGGTGTGGTCTGGGTTTTGGGAACGCATGATATGAGGTAAAACCTGATAGTGCCGGGGTGCTCTCAGGAGCCTTGAACCAGGTCTCAGTCACAGCACAGACATCGATGTTCTCCATACTGAGAAGGGCCTCGAGTGCGTGCATTTTGAGATTTAGACTTCTGGCATTGAGCAGCATTACCCTTAGTTTCTTCCCATTTTTGTTTTCTAGGGTGGTAGGTTTAGAATTTGAGCCTTGCCTAAAAAAGGCACTATGGGGGTGGCAAGAGCCTTAGCCAATATCCGGAACCCCAGGGGTGACAGGTGCAAGCCGTCCCTTGCGAAGCAGCATGGCTTGTCAAGCATGTCATCCCAGGCAGACAGACACTGGATCCCCTTTGAATGACACCAGAAATTAAGCAAATTGTTAACACTGATCATCTTGTCTCTATATTGTGGCATCATTCTTGGTGAAGGAAGGATACTGCTCAGGGTCAGGGTCATACCTGCCTGGGCTACATAATCAGAGAGCTCCTCTATGTCTCTTTTCATGTAGTCCAGGGAGGTACATCTGAGGTCGTTCACACCAGCATGGACAATGACTGTGTCATATTTGTACTTGCTGTGGAGTGATCCGAGTGCTTGTGTTATGTGGCGGATTCTAGCGCCCGATAGGCAGTTTACTGTGACCCTCTCCTTGTTCAGCCTGGTGAGTGGGACGTCAGTGTGTCTGACTATGGAGTCACCTATGACAAGTATGTTTGGTGTTGTATTTGGCCTTAAGGGCTGTGACTGCTTTGCACACTGATTTTGTGGTTTATGTGTTGCCTGCGGTGTGTCATGAGGTGGCAGTTGCTTGGGTGTCTGCTTTGGAGGCCTCTACTGTTTAGGCAGATTTTTGCTCAGAGCCTCCGAGTATGTCTTTGTCTGTTTACGTGTTTGATTCGTAGTTGTGATAGCTCTATGTGAGACTTGTTTTGTGGTGTGTGTAGTTACCTTCTCCTCCTGTCTGGTCTTGCCAGTCCTGAGTGGAGAGAGCTCAACCTCCAGTTTGGCTAAATAGCTGCATCTCTCGCAAGCATTTGTGTTATGTGGGAGGAGGAGAGGGTTGTCTGTGTACATCAGGCAATTGTAACATTGCCTCAATATTTCCAGATTCACCAACTGGACAGGAGAGGACGCCAGCATCTGGCCCTTCGACATGCTAGAGAAGTTAAGAAGTTAGGGGTGTAACTGAATAAGAGAGGACTTAGTAAGGAATTGGGTACTCGGGGGGGGGGGGGTTCGCTAGTGAGGGACTTTGTACAATATAGAAGTGCTTAACCTGAAAAGAAGATGCTTTTAAGACAAGTGCTGAGCTTTTTTTTTTTTTATTTTATTTTTTTTTGGAAAAAAGCTTTTAGGAACAAGTGCTGCACTTTTTAGTTAAGGGATATACTGTTTAGATTACCAGTAGAGCAGTTCTAAGGGAAAAAATTAAGAACAGACTTTATGGAGCCAGAAAAAGTTTAAACTTGTTAAACCGGCGCTGCCCAATGCTGCTCTAGTGTTGTTATTTTTTAACAGAAGGCACAGTTGATAAAAAAAAAAAAATAGTCTAATGGAAAAGGCTTGTCTGAAAATGCCTTCACTCAGAATGTAACTTCATTGGATTTCATGTAGCATTAACAGTAGCTTATGCCTGCCTGGACACAGCTGTGTGTTTTAAAGTGTGTGTAAGTACTGGGCTATCTGCACGAGGGCATCTATAATTATAGCCAGAATGGGTTGTGTTTTGCTGTTCCTTAGATTTATTCCCTGTGCCTGTGTCCAGCAGAGCCACTGCAGTGATCCCCAGGGTAAATTCTATGTTTGCCATCCACTCATCAAGGTTTCTATTAGAGTGTTAGTGAGGGGCTCGACCTAATGTTGATTGGACTACGGTTCCAAAGCATGTGGACTCTCTGTGATGGAAATCTGTCCCTCTGCCACAACTGATTTATCGCCATGGTGAGCATTATATCCTAAGAGCGTGTGGCTCTCTGGAAGTTTAGTTTTTAGGTGGAACAGGTCCATGGCCTTCTATGTCAGGACAGAGAACAGAGTACAGCTGGAGTGTCATCAGTCGGGCTGCAGAGTGCATCTGAGGCCAGTAATCTTCTTGTTGAGGTTCTTCTGTGGTCTTTACAGCTGTTGCAGGTCTCTTGTAAGTTACATCCCAAATGGGGTATTGTACTCTAAGATTGGATCTGAGTTATAACATTGCTAACTGACACTCTTCAAGAGAAACCTTGACGTGTGCATGGCTAACAGAAAATGCACCCCTGGGATCACTTCATTGGCTCTGCTTGACAGAGGATCAGTTAATTAATCAATGGTGTAGCAGAAGATCACACAGTCTGGCTAGGCTTATAAATGGCCTCGGGCAGATAACCTAGTACCTACCTATGAACATAAGATATTGGTAGAAGTGGTACCTCAGTAGAAAGTATTGTTAGTATAACAGAATGCTGTAAGTGATGGAAGGATAATCTACGTGTGTTCTCATTGTTTGGTATTGTGCAATTGTAGTGTCGCATATTCGCATCACTCCACATCATACGCATTTCGGGAGATAATGGCCAGTCAAAGGAAGTTCCGTTCCATTGTGCCGTACAGTTTCGAACCCGTTTACAAGGAAGGAGAGTGCCCACCGAAGCGTTCACGAAGAAGCAGCAGCAGTAGTGAGGACGAAGAACCCTCGGCCACAATTAATGGAGAGACTAGATGGTGCTCTTGCCAACAGTGCATACAAATGAGTTCAAGCTTGGAATGCTACTGCTGTGCTTCATCACCACGTGCCTGTGTCAAAATGAATGAACTTGATCCGGCACCCAGGTGCATTACCGAACATTCGCTCTTTGGCGGCACTTGCTTGACAACACACTTTCTGCACATACTAATGCGGGCAATGTACTTCTTCAGAGGGAATTTTCGACAAACAAACTGGACAAACAGGTACAAGGAAATGCTACTTTATTTCATGCTTTGCCATTAGTGCAGATACATACAAGTCACAAATACAGCTAATGTTTCTAAAGGTGAATTTAATTGACTGTGTTTTGATAGTATGTGTTGTGGTTGCTGCAGTCGGGAGAAATGTAAGAACAGGGGCAGATAAGTCTTTTTGCGAGGACACAATTGACATTTCTTCTTAATGTGGATGTCCTGCTAGAATAGTTATGCGTACTTCTGTTTGTATGACCATTGTGCTTTTCTCTAAGTTATAACATGTAGCTCAGTTGCAATAATTTTTGACACCATATTTTCCCTTCTGTGTAGTACTTACAGGTTTGTTGCGTATCGTGCATATGTGTTGTGGATGTATGACAATCGAAAGCTTGGATATGGACATCGTGTAGTCATACCTTCGTGTGTGGTGAACAAAATCCGGCAGAGATTTCATTCGGATGAAGCAGACTATACTGGCTTTAAGCCATTTGAGGGTTTTTGGATGTTTCCCGAGTAAATCTTAAAACAGTTGTATGTTGCTGTCTGTCTTGACAAGGACTATATCTTAAAACTTTTGAACATTGACAGTTATTTATCAGTGTACAAATCGAGTTACAAAGCTGAGTGTTAATTTCTGTAGCTTTTTGTTTTACTGTTATAGGACATTGCCTCAGTAGCTGTACGCAGTTCACTGTACAAGTCAAGTATTTTTTGAAAAGTTTGGATGTGCCTTGTCAAAGTTGGGTTACCTAGAAGATAAACTGCAGTTATGAGCATTGCTTTACTGCAGTGTCTGTATGATTACTTTTGTGAATCTCTGGTGGAACGTAGGTAATTTTGCAGTGTGTTGAAGCTAAATTTCTGTACCTTGCAATCAGTGTTGCAGCTCAATTTTGTTAGTCATTTTTTCCTAAATTCAGTAATATGGGTTATGTGTTTCTTTCAAATTGAAACAGTCTTATTATGCATTGCATTGAATTGGAAGTCATACAACATAGGGAATGTTTTCAAAATTGTCATTCATATAACATTAACACTAGCAGCAAAGCATACATTGGGTCTGCCATAGGTGTAAGATAATGACTTTTATTTAATTTCTTTCCTAAAGGTCATCTTGCAGTACATCATGCCTCACTGTCTTGCCTATGCATATGCAACACACACTGGGCGACTTGAGGAAGGTGTGTCCATACATGCCGTCCCCAGGGATGTTCACCTTTGCACTGTGTGGGTGAGTCGATGTGGAACGGATGTGGGCCACATCCCGACTTTTGTCAAAGAAGTGATGCATAGTAAGAGAGTAAAGTATTACCTTTGTTCTAAGCATTTTAATGATTCCATGTTTGAAGGCAACTTAATGAAACAACTTCTTCCTCCAAATGTTATGAAACGTCAGACTCGCCGACGCCTAAAGAAAAATGCACTGCCAACCAACTTCAGTCATACACAGAATAAAGAAAGATCATCATCCAGTCTACGTATTGCCGGACAGGAACAGAAAAGGGTATGTAGCATAATGGATGTGTTTTCAGCATAAGTTAATGTATTAAAGAATGGAGACATGTACTTGAAAAGCATCATAAAATATCAAAGTGATATTGCAGCATTTACGTCAAGACTGGTTTAGACACACCATGAAAGAATATGACTTGATTTGTAACTGTGATGCTCTACTACTAGCTTAAGAAGTACACTGCACTTGTCATTGACAGTATCACTAAGCTCATTCCGGTAGTTTCAGACAGTTATTCAAAGTGATACAACATCGATTGCTACATTAGTAATTATCGTGTCAGGATGAAGGCATTTTAAGGTGATAATTTTGTCATTTTTGTCATTTCTACATACAGCTCCTGGATAAGTTACTGTCGACACAGCCAAGTACATCGGACACAGTAATGCAGGAAATGGATGATAACCATGCTCAGGTAAGCCAAGAAGAGCAATAAAGCTTGTGTATAGACAGTAGGGGAGTCTGTTTATGTGAACTCCAGAGAGATTTCTATGTGTAACTGTAACAGTTTTAATATATGATTGGAATCATTAAAAAAAAAGTAATTTTCTAAAGTAAATGTGACCGATATCAGCCCAATGTCTACTTAAAGGAAACATCACACAGCAAGCTTATTGCTGTGGGATATGAAATGGAACCTTACTGCGATATAGTACTAAGATAGTGCTGCACTAAACTGTGTCCGATTACTTTAAAGCAGTTATTTTTAACGTTTAAATTTAAAGTTGCCGGTGACTGCTACAGAGGCTACTGTCACAGCAACCATGTACACATCAGACATAATGCTTTGTAGGAGCAGGATCACTGTGCTTATGCTACTTATGAGGATAAACAAAAATCTCGGCAGGTAATTGCAATTGTAGCTGCAGCAAGATACAACTTTGCAAAGACATGCCGGTCACTTTGGATGATAGTGAAGTGATGGCTCAGGTCAGCAGGGAATAAATTAACTGTCTAACTGATGCCTCACAGCTTTAATTTGCATTGATATTTGTTTGTAGAGTCTGTTGCATGCTGCTTTGCTTTTATTGGTAATGCAACTAACTGTTTTCCTCTAATGCTTCATTGTAGACAGAGCTACAGCTCCAGGAGAAGGAAACGGACATGTTGAAGGAAATGGACATCACAGTTGGCAATGTAAGAAAGTGGACACAGCATGTAGTGACATAATAGTGGAGTGGTTTATTAATGGTATAAGTAATGGTTTAGTGGTTGAACATAACTTTACACTTTATCTTGCAGGTTGATGCACCAGTATTCCATGAAGAGACAGTCGGCTTCCAGATGGAGATCAGCAGTAATGACAGTGAATGTGCAAAGGAATTGCGAAAGCAAATGCCCATGTCACTAGGAAGAGAAGTAAGGTGTACATGCTATCAGAAGATAAGATCCGGAATTAACAAAGAAAATGAAATAAGGTGTACATGCAATGAGAAGATAAGATCAAAGGTTAAAGAAAATGAAATGGGATTGTTTGCCCGCAGCAGGTCAGAAGTTGCATGTAGTTGTACCGTTACAAGCACTAAATCACGTAGTCGATGTAGTTAGACACGCAACATACATTATACAACAAGTATTGGAACTCAGACAAGATTCCCACAGGTACCAATGCAAGATGCAGAGACAATGGCTTCAAGTTGGCAAGATGCAGCAACACAGTTTCCAGAGATGCGTCCAATAGTAATGCATATAATGAAGGACCACACCTATGCACAAAGGACCATGCATGTGGATGACCTTGCAAACAATAATAGCACAAACAAGGACCAGGTTACTCAGGTGGACTTGACAACACAATCTATGGAAGTGGACCTTCCATCGGCCATAGTAGCCTGTAGCACACCAATGAAACTTAATCTTGTTGGATCCAACAATTTGATGAATGAAGATATGGACATGTCCAGGAATAGCACTGAACATAGTATCATAGACCTTGAGTTGACAGAGACATTTGATAGCATGTCAACGATATCAGCCAACACCATCAGAAGAACTGAGGACATGAAACCGATGGAGGTTAGTGATGAAAGCGCAGAGGAAGACACTGAATGGTGTGAGCCATCCTGCAGTGCATCCACATCGGAAACGGACAACAGCTTTGAGAATGAAACTCATGAGCAGCACATAGCAAAGCAACGCAAACTCATCGTTTTTGAAGATTGCCTGAATGAGTTGATGTTGAAATTGATATGTCCACAATGCAAAGCACCAGCATGTGAGGAATACCACAAAAGTTCTGTGGGATCAATGTTTGCTGCCAGAATAGAGTGTTTGAATGGACATGAAATTGTAAATTGGAAAAGCCAGCCAATGCTTGGACGAATGTCGGCAGGAAATCTACTCAGTGCAGCAGCTGTACTGTTTAGTGGAAGTACATATGCACATATAGCTAGGTTTTGTGCTTATGTTGGACTCAAATTTATTGCTCAGACTACTTTCTATGAAATACAGCATGAATATCTATTTCCAGTAGTGCAGAATACATGGAAACTACATCAGGAAGAACTTCTACATGTATGTGGAAAAGCAATTAGAGTGGCGGGTGATGGTCGCTGTGACAGTCCGGGGTATTCTGCTAAATACTGCTGTTATAGTGTAATGGATATGGACACTGGCTATCTGTTGGATTTTTCACTGGAGCAGCTAGGAGATGGTATTTCATCAGTAGCTTTGGAGAAGAAAGCTTTCCTGAACTGCATGCGGAATTTGCGTCAAATGGACATCAACATCAGTGTAGTAGCCACAGACCGTCATCGAGGTATTGCCTGTGCAATGCAAACAGAGTTTCCAGAAATTGAACATCAGTTTGACCTGTGGCATGTGTCGAAAGGAATTAAGAAAAAAATTGTTGAGGTGGCCAGAAAAAAAGACATGGATCAGCTCATGCCATGGTGTCAAAGCATTTCAAACCACTTGTGGTGGTGCTCAGAGACATGTGATGGAGATGCAGAGCTACTTTATGAGAAATGGAAGTCCCTGTTGTATCACATGACTGATACACACCACTGGGATTGGGGCAAGAAGTTCCATGCCTGTGAACATGACATCCCCATAGCAGGCGGAGAGCAAAAGCAGTGGTTTCAACAAGGGAATGAAGCCCACATGGCATTGGCAAAAATTGTCATGAACCAAACTCTGCTCAAGGATCTCCAACACCTAACTCAGTTTTGCCATACAGGGCGCTTGGAAGTTTTTCATGCACTACTTTGTAAGTATTGTCCCAAATTTGACCATTTTTCTTACAATGGGATGAAAATTAGAACTATGCTTGCCATTTTGGATCATAATGAAAATGTGAACAGTCAGCAAGCAGTAGTGAGATGTCCCAAGTATAACTCTGCTGCCAAGGGTGATGTGCGATACCGCATTGTATACCCAAAGGCAAAGCAAGATTGGGTGGCCAAGCCAATTTTTGAGGAGCGCAAATATGATTACATATTTGATATGATCATAGATGTGATTCGTCTGAAAAGCGGAAGTGTTCAGGTGCCAAGTCTGGAAAAAACACTCATTCCAAAGAACATAGCCAAGTGTGCTAGACCAGAGAAACAACAAGTTATCTTAAGGCACGTATCACGATTTGGGAAGTTAGAGCCAAAGTGAGACCTTCCTCAGACGGATTATGTTACTGCTGCAAGGTTGTGAAGCTACTGGTACTGCATTTTATCACTGAATACATACTGCTGTAGTGTCAGACACTGATTGAAAGACCATGCCTGGAGTCACTGGTAAGTACTCAATTCTTAGATTCGTTAATGGGCAAGTGTTAAACATTATAATATGTAGGCATTAAATATGAAATGCTAGAGTTGCTTATGAATGGACATAGTTGAAGTGTTAGATGGAATGGACATTCCCTGCTGTCAATGACTATAGACAATACTAGTACGGTTACTGTAGTTGTCCCTAAACACACATTCCCTTTAATGCAGTCACCCTATTGTTACACTGTTAACATGGCATATATGCCAGCTGTAATGTCCACTGCCGATTACGCAGAACAAGATCATAGGGGTACCCAACCTTTACTAAACACAGTCAAATGTACATCATCTGACTGTATTCTGACTACAAGAGTCTTCTGAGTGACGATCTGTGCTTGGTATACAAGGTATTATCATACCACACTTTGACGGACCTCCTGCATTTACGCAAAGTAAGAAAGATTTTTTACATATTCTAAAGAGAGCAACCTTGGAAGTGATATAAATTGGATCTTCAGGATAGACAAATAGTTTGTCAAAACAGATAATACCAATTTGATAGAACATGGTGCAACTTACATGGAAACAATTGTTGTCCCTGAATTTGATTTCAATCTGACATCGGCAAATACAGTATGAGAAGGTAATGCATCGCAGCTTTGGCACCAATGTCTGTTATGGACATATGCAGACTGCAAATGATTCCTTTACACATGGGCATGACTAACACTCCTCATGGGTTAGCAGAGCTTGTTCCACATTTAGACAGCATGGCCCAACTGAACAACGTCCCGTGGGTTCATGGGCCTAGATAAGATGTTAGAAGAAATTTTAAGCTTCAAAGCCGTATGGTGTCCTGACAAGTTGGTTTTGTTGTTGAACATCCGGAAAACAGAAGGTGGTAGTTGCTGTGTGGTACTTGAATCTGGTGTTGAACAGACTTTCTGATGATCCAATTCAATTAGCATCCGAAATTAAATGTGTAAGTGGATGACAGATTAGCGTGCTGTCATTACCATCTTGCTCTGCCAGAGCATTTGGTTGGACACGCACAAATCGCCTTGATGTAGGTGTCTGCTGCAACTCTGCTAGTGTTGAACCAGGCATGATAGAGGGGTGGTAGTGCGCATCTGTAACCAAGACATGGTTTAAACTGAAGAATACTCTGAAGCAAAGAGTTGTGGAGGAAGAGCTGTCAGTCTCAGGACAGTGACATGATCTCTTTGGCATTGTAATGCCATATGCACAATAAGTCACACAAATGTAGTCAGTCTTTCACAATATCAGTGAGTGTTGAATTGATGGCGACAGGGAAGAAGACCAATGCATCATATCAATGCACTGCGTTTGTTTCTCAACTTCTATGAGAGTGACTCAGTAGCAAGACATCACTCTTGTACAGTACAGTGTTTCACATCCAGGGACCTAAACTGTGTGTTCCCTACTGTCCTACAACACATGCCGCATTGGAAGGGGGTTATCAACAGTTGTCTTTAACCGTCAGTCAAACAAGAAGCAAAATAAGTTATTTTGTCTAGCGATAAGCTTTGACCGCGACAAAATTTCATGTGCTCTTGTGGAAAACAAGGCTGTTATCTAGGCCAGTTGAAGATAATGTATTGTGACCCAAGTCTGACTTGAGTAGTTAGTTCTCCATCTTTAGTTTTAAACAATGTTTCGGTCTGTGGTACTTGTCATGTCTCATCTGATGTTATTCTTTTGATTTCTGTGAATGTGTTAAGCAGTTGTCTGACTTAGAGTTCACATGAATATGCATAATACCTCATATATATCTTATGTAGAGGAGTAGTGAATTGAAGTTAGACACGGTAGTCAAGATGTTTGCATAGTCAATTCACCTCCTTAGCATGATAGCTGTTAGTTCAGCTTGCCCATTGTTGTTATGAGCATTAGTCTTTGTTGTTCATCAGGCTTCACAGGTTACCCACCTGTAGAGAGTATGACACATGAAAGCAGTTTTGTCTGCAGAACTGGTCTGTCTGTAACATGAGTGAATGTCTTATGATGATCTGTTTTCATGCACTTTTGTTTCCAAGGGCAATTTGTGCATTTGCTATCTTGACTGTACTTTGAAGTTATTTTTTTACATCTTGAAGCCATGAACCTTGCATGTGGTCCGTCATTGTTGATGTTTGTGTATAATCCTAGTATGTGTGGTGTTCTTTGCAAAAATGGCCTTTATATAAAACCCTCTATCTATCTTTTTATCCCTCTCTCTCTCTCTCCCTCTTTCTATATACATATATATATATATATATATATATATATATATATATATATATATATATATATATATATATATATATATATGTGTGTGTGTGTGTGTGTGTATATATATATATATATATATATGTGTGTATTTATATGTATATATCTATCTCTCTCTCACATCCCTAGGGCTGGCTGCAATGAGAGATGGCAATCTTGAGGTTAAGTATTGATAGCTGTGTTGCCCATGGATGTCAATCTATTGCGCGTTGAGGTTGGCTGAGGAACACTGATACTGTGCTTTTAGGGACTATGTGAAGGGTTTTTTTAGAATCATATGCGGATTAATCTTCTCTAAATGTGGTTGAGATGGGTTGGGAAACAGACGTAGTATAAGGTTTTATTGTGCAAGTGTCTGTATGTGTGTATTATGGAAGCTGTTGTGTTTAGGGGACAACTGGGTCTGAGCTGGACAGTCACATAATTTCTTGGACAGCAAAGTTATGGATGCCCATTGCAGTGTCTTCATAGCTTTGTGTAGAGGTGAGGAAAGTAAACTGGGTGTAATGGCACACTGTTTCTGTCTCTCTCTGTCATTCCTTGCTGTATACAAGACTGAGAGTAGATGGGGTGATGTCAGTCCAGTTATGGGAAACTGAGGGGTATAGTGCAGTGTACTTGCTACAACTTAATTTGGCTGCACTGATGTTAGAAGCATTGAAGCAATAATTGCCCTATTTTTTTACATAAATACAGTTGCTGAAATTCACAGACGTTACTGGTAGATTGCAAGTCTGCATTTGTGTTTGTGTGTGTGTGTATGTGTGTAAGTAGCATATATTGTCTAATGGAGATAAACGATTCATAACAACATTTTACACTTGTGTAAGATAAGGCTGGTTTCATTGTACTGTATTGTACTCACTGTGACAAAGGGTTATTGTCCTGAGATAATATCAGTGGCAGTCAAGTGCAGTAGTTTAATTGCTCCCTTGTTGGAAACTTGACAAAGCAGCATGTTCAAGTGGAAGTGTGTGTGTGTGTGTGTGTGCGGTTCTGCATTGCACAGTGTAACATTACACAAAGTAGCTGAGCTGCACTGGCACCGACCGTGTTTAGGGATGACATGTCAGTACAGTGGGCTTGCTGTAACACCTAGGTGCCTGAAAATTACATTTGCTGCTGTGGCACTGTCATGTGGAGAGGTGGGCAATCCCACATGATTCACTAGTAGATTGTGTTATTGTGTATGTTTTCGCATGGGATGGGTCAAAGAGATTCACTTTGCATGGCATGGATGAGCACAACCCTCTTAAAAATGACTAGCAGGGTACCAGAGCTGAACGCGCCTTCTTAAGTGTAATCAGTGTCTTGCGAAGACATTGACAAATCAACATGGTACAACAGCATATAAGTTTTGCAAGGGTGTTGTGAAAGCGAGTGATATAGCCTGGCAGGGCTGAGAGCAAACCAGTGTAACCAGTATAGTCAGTGGATTCCACTTGCATCATCTACTGATGTGAGCTAGTTTGCCAGTCTTAATTTTCAGAGACTCCGAGAGGATGTAGAAATGGCATTTTAAAATCACTTCTGGAAATGGAATTTAATTGCTGCTGCTGGAAAGTCTATGGAAAATGTGATGAGAGAAGTCAGTTGATAGACAGGATGCAACTCGGATAGGTTCCCTGTCTGTCCACATTTTCCTACTGTGATTGTTTTCCTTTTTCCCATGGCATCAAACCCAACACACCACCTCAGAATGAAGTTGGTAAGGAGGCACAAAGACAGAGTAGTGGGGAGGTTGCATAACGGATGGCATGGAACGCCTGACAATCAATGGATAGTCGATATCAGGATGTGTATGTAAGGGTCATTGTGTCACTTCCCTCCCTGGCGCTGTCTTACACTAATGTCAGAGTCCGATTTTGTGTTAATACCTTTTTGGCAAATGATTTTCAGACAACTTGCTTGAGAGTGACTTAGTGGTAAGAGATTAGTCTTGTAAAGTACCGTATTCCATATCCAGGGATATAACCCCTGTGTTCACTTACTGTCCTGCAACACTTCCCTTTGGGAGTGCTTATATGGATAGTTCTCTTTGCCCATCATAAAAAAAAAAACAAAAAATAAAAAGTAGTGTACCTATCAGATCACTTCTGGATCTCAAAACAACGTCACATGTCCTTGTGGGCAACATGGCTGTTATCTAGGTCAGTGGAAAATAATGTATTGGGATCCAAGTATGACTTGAATATAAATCTGGGTTTTTAGTTTAAAAATATGCTTTCAGCTGTGGTACTTCTCATGTCTCAACTGATGCTATTGTTTTGATTCCTGTGAATGTGCTAATCCGTTCTCACTTACAGTTCACATGAATATGCACAACACCGCCTTAATTTTTTTGTGGATGAAGAGTGAATTGAAGTTATACTGAGAAGTCGTGATGTCTGCATAGTCAATTCACCTTCTCAGCATGATACTGGTTTGCTCAGCTTACCCTTTCCTGTCCTGAGCATCAGTCTTTGTTATTCATCTGGCTTCACAGGCTAGCCACCTGTAGATGCTGAGACACATGAAAGCAGTCTTATCTGCATAACTGATATGACCTTCACATAAGAGAATGTCTTATGATGTGTCTTTATGCATTGCTGTTGCCACGGGCAATTTGTGGATTTGCTATCTTGACTGTACTTTGAAGTTACAGATGAGTTAATTAGAGTAAAAATATTGTAATATAACCTAAAACCTACTTGTAACCTTGTTTCTCAAGCCATATACTTGAAATGTCTTGCTTTAATTTTCTCACTTGTAAACAATGTAATCTAATGTAAAATGTATTGTAACCTTCTTACTGGAGCTTTTCTCCCCAGGACTCCACTGAAAACGGGTTGATCCTGGCCCAATGGACTATCCTGGTAACAACTGCAAATAAATAAAAAATATATATGTATATATATATATATATATATATATATATATATATATATGTGTGTGTGTGTGTGTGTGTGTGTGTGTATAATATACATATATATATATATATATATAGGTTATCTTACAGATTAGTACCTCGCAGGATGCGCAGTAGCAAATACCGCCCCGTCACACCCCCCGTCTACTATGCAACTCAAAGCAGATATTATAGTACCGCCCGCGAGGTACTAATCTGTAAGATAAATGAAAATAGTAATTTTCAGATGTAATTTATGCACAAAATAGTAGTTTATGCACAAGCTATCTATGCTATGGTTATTATATACGCGAGGTACTAATCTGTTGGATAACTTAAATAGTAATTTATGCACTAGCACCCGATAACCGAAAATAACCAAAAATAGTAGTTTATACAACTCATAAGTTTAATACATTAATAATTCATAACAGTGCACCATCCTCTTAAATCCTCTTAAATAGACTACTATACATATTACAGTTAACAAATGAAAATAGCAGTATATGCGCAAGCACCCGATACAACTCATAAGTTTAATACATTAATAATTCATAACAACAGTGCACCATCCTCTTAACGCGACTTTTTAACGGTTTGTTTACTATTTACTTTACTCCTGAGTTTAATAAATTAATAATTAATAACAACAGTGCACCATCCTACTACACATATTACAGTTAACAAATACATTAATAATTAAGAACAACAGATTTGTAATATTACGCGTGGCGACTGTAGGTTAAAAAAGTGTACCGGTACTGCTAATACAGTCACATAAAACAGTTACAGTTAACAAATGAAAATAGTAGTTTATGCACTAATAAGTTATTAACAACAGTGCACGATCCTCTTGCTATTTTACCTACATGCAAGGTCTGCTATTTTACTTAATATTATATATAACACCCTGACTTTTCACACCTATACTGTCGTTAATGATGTGCAAGTGTAAAATTCACACATGCAGTTTAACACCTGATTGTATAATATTAATTGTCCCATTGTATAATAATTGTCCCATTGCCCTGCACTACCTATAAATTCACCGACAGTACCTTTGCTGGTTTTTCACCATAGCAAAATGAATAGGATGGATGACTCATCACTGCGCAACATCACCTCCTCGCCGAAATCCACAATTACATTCCTGCAGTCTGTCGGAATTGTCCCAATGGAGAAACGCTGCCATCTATGTGGGTCTCGTTCATCCTTGGTGCGGCATCGTGCTTCCTTCTCCTGGAGATGTACAGGAAGGAAATGTAGAAGCAGGGCTGGAATGCTCTGTGGAACCTTTTTCCATCACAGCCGTCTGCCCGTCGATACTATCCTTAAAGTTATGTACTGGTGGTGTAGGAAGCTCCCGATCTGTAGGCTAGCGCAACACTTGACAG